>NC_132804.1:38704430-38881930 GCF_048594095.1 Paramormyrops kingsleyae
GAAAAACATCCAGTATGCGGCAGTCCTGTGGGTGAAAATGCCTTGTTGATGCTAGAGGTCAGAGGAGAATGGGCCGACTGATTCAAGCTGATAGAAGAGCAACTTTGACTGAAATAACCACTCGTTACAACCGAGGTATGCAGCAAAGCATTTGTGAAGCCACAACACGCACAACCTTGAGGCGGATGGGCTACAACAGCAAGAAGACCCCACCGGGTACCACTCATCTCCACTACAAATAGGAAAAAGAGGCTACAATTTGCACGAGCTCACCAAAATTGGACAGTTGAAGACTGGAAAAATGTTGCCTGGTCTGATGAATCTCGATTTCTGTTGAGACATTCAAATGGTAGAGTCAGAATTTGGCGTAAACAGAATGAGAACATGGATCCATCATGCCTTGTTACCACTGTGCAGGCTGGTGGTGGTGGTGTAATGGTGTGGGGGATGTTTTCTTGGCACACTTTAGGCCCCTTAGTGCCAATTGGGCATCGTTTAAATGCCACGGCCTACCTGAGCATTGTTTCTGACCATGTACCATCCCTTTATGACCACCATGTACCCATCCTCTGATGGCTACTTCCAGCAGGATAATACACCATGTCACAAAGCTCGAATCATTTCAAATTGGTTTCTTGAACATGACAATGAGTTCACTGTACTAAAATGGCCCCCACAGTCACCAGATCTCAACCCAATAGAGCATCTTTGGGATGTGGTGGAACGGGAGCTTCGTGCCCTGGATGTGCATCCCACAAATCTCCATCAACTGCAAGATGCTATCCTATCAATATGGGCCAACATTTCTAAAGAATGCTTTCAGCACCTTGTTGAACCAATGCCACGTAGAATTAAGGCAGTTCTGAAGGCGAAAGGGGGTCAAACACCGTATTAGTATTGTGTTCCTAATAATCCTTTAGGTGAGTGTATGTCAGATTTATGTAAAGCTTGTAATTCGACATCAAAGTATAGACATTGCAAAATGCAGTTTAGAACACTTGCAGAAACATTATAAAAGTACATAGTAAGCAATGGTGGAAGTTTGTTTTGATCGCAAATATCTGATCACCAAAGTCTTGGCTACATGAAGATGACTAAATGGTGTAGTGCAACATTCAGTTGGATAAATAAATAAGAAGAACCTGCAATAGCGAACCTTGGCGGATTACTAGTATAATGGATTGGTGGATTGCCATTAAAGAGAGTGGGAGATGACACTCTGATTTGTTTATGACATTCAGTTGGATAAATAAATAAGAAAAAGCTAACATGTCACTATTTCTGGTCTCCTTCCATTGAATATGTAGGAGCTCTCATGTGTATGCATGAGCCATTCAGACCTGGCCACATTCCCCCCCTTTTATGGTGCTGATGGGGATGTATCTGGATTGCATTTCACCACTGCATTGTTCATCAAATTACCATGCAAATGTTATTTGAATACACGGTATTGCGGCTATTTAGAATGCGAATCTTCAGGTGAGGGTGGTACAACATGCCCCCAATGCAAGTAAAACAAAGAAAAGTAACATGGTTTACTTTTAAAATTAGGTTAAATATGCCTGTTTAACCTAATTTAATACAATGGACGTTTTGAAAAGACAGATTACGGATTTAGTCAGCATTTTTTTCATGTTTCTACAATAAGATTTCAGCGAGTTATGAACTGAAATACAAAAGAAAGATACACGGCATTGCCGATGATGCCGTCGACTCCAGAGGGTTAACTGAACTACCAAGGTTGCCCTTGAGTTCCACACCCTCACTGCTGGACTTGGCTGGCCATCAGACTTCCTGCAAATACTGCATAGAAAAGAACTGAATCGCGAGCTGCAGGTGGGGACTGCTTGCTGCAGACCAACTCGGTCTTTTGGGGAATATGTACAGCTGTTGATCTTGTTAGGTAACATAGTTTGTGAACACTGTTGCTCTCTTGCCAAGACAGAAAGTCCTTGCCTGCTCCCAACATTATGCTCTACAGACCCAGAACTGATGCAGCTAGGCAGAGTTCCTCAAAGAACGCCTACAGAGGTTTCAACAACAGCTGTGCCTCTATTGCAGTGAACCGAGCCATGCAGTCTGATGCTGCCTGACCTGTCCAACTGGATTCTTTGTGTTGGGAGGAGAACCAGGTGTCAGATCACGCCATATTGGACTCTGTAGCTGCCAAGAACTTTGTTAACCAGGGATTTGCTGTGAAACAATGGATTCCACTGGAGTCCCTAAATGCTCCCCTCACAGTTTGTGGTGTGGACTGGTCTCCTCTGGCCTCCAGATGGGTGGCCCATCAGACTATCTACCCCCCTTGAGGATACAGTTAGGGGCAGTCAATGAAGAACAAAATCAACTCTATGTCCTTCCATCGGAACATGACACAATCATTTTAGGACATCCCTGGTTACACACACAATCCCCATATCAGCTGGAAAACAGGGAAGATCCAGTAATGCTCTAAGAACTGTATAGCTAAGCGTCTGGTGCTCAGTGGAAAGTCCACAGCTGGATGGGAGTTCCTGTATTCCCCACCCAGTACCAAGACTCCTGTAATGTCTTCAGTATGACAAAGGTATTCGGGCTACCTTTGTCAACCTCCCCTGTAACCTCTAGTTTCTTTTTTCATCCATCCATTCATCCATCCATCCATTACCTTCCGCTTATCCGAGGTCGGATCGCGGGGGCAGTAGTCTCAGCAGGGAAACCCAGACTTCCCTCTCCCCAGCCACTTCATCCAGCTCCTCCGGGGAAATCCCGAGGCGTTCCCAGGGCAGCCGAGAGACATAGTCCCTCCAGCGTGTCCTGGGTCTTCCCCGGGGCCACCTCCCAGTGGGACATGCCCAGAACACCTCACCAGGGAGGTGTCCAGGAGGCATCCTGACCAGATGCCCGAGCCACCTCATCTGGCTCCTCTCAATGCGGAGGAGCAGCGGCTCTACTCTGAGTCCCTCCCGAATGACCGAGCTCCTCACCCTATCTTTAAGGGAGAGCCAGCCACCCTGCGGAGGAAACTCATTTCAGCTGCTTGTACTCGCGATCTCGTTCTTTCAGTCACTACCCATAGCTCATGACCATGGGTGAGGGTAGGAACGTAGATCGACTAGTAAATCGAGAGCTTTGCCTTTTGGCTCAGCTCTTTCTTCACCATGACAGACCAATGCAGCACCCGCATCACTGTTGACGCCGCACCGATCCGCCTGTCAATCTCCCGCTCCATCCTTCCTTCACTCGTGAACAAGACCCCGAGATACTTAACCCTCTGGAGTCAACGGCATCGTCGGCAATGCCAAGTATCTTTCTCGTGTATTTCAGTTCATAACTCGCTGAAATCTTATAGAAACATGAAAAAAACGCTGACTAAATCCGTAATTGGTCTTCTTTTCAAAACGTCCATTGTCGGAAGTATTAAAGTTTTAAGGTTAGGCTAAATCGGCAAAAAAGTAAACCATGTCACCTTATTTTGTTTTACCTGCATCGGGGGCGTGTATTACCGCTGTCACCCGAAGATCGCTATTCACATTCAAATTGCCGCATTAGCGCGTATTCAAATCACATTCGCATGGTAAGTTGATGAACAGCGCAACGGTGAAACGCGATCCAGATACATCCCCATCAGTGCCTTTCAATGAAAGGAGCCAGAAATAGTGACATGAGTTAGTTTTTTGTTATTTATTTATCCAATTGAATGTTGCAACTGCAGTCATTGACAAAAGTCTTGTCACATAAGGACATAGTAACTTAAAAAGGCATATAACTTTATTTATAATCAATCAATTGTTACGATAAATGGATCAATTTAATGCCAAGGACTTTCACATTAATAACTGGGTGCAAATAAAACAGTCAAAAAGTGTCCTGATGTTCACAGCTTGTTAAAGTCCATAACACCTGTTTTTGCAAGGACAAAAGTCTTGTCATGTCTTTTAATGATTCAACCAATCACAGATTTGAGGTTCTCCTGTGACAAATACTGTAATTAACATAATCCCAGGTGTGTATAAAAAGATCCCCAGCAAACCAGACCTTCTTGAAGTGCAACCTGACTTCTGACAACATGCCAAAGATTCAACCACAGACCAAGTCTGCTGAGGTGTCAGACGTCATTAATGTATCCAAACATCAAGTGGAGAGGATTAAAAAAAGATATGAAGAAACTGGTGATGTTCATGACAAGCCCAGGTCAGGCAGACCACGTAAGACAACTCTTCGAGAGGACCGTTTGTTGCTTCGAAAGTCCAGGGCCAACCCTTTTTCAACTGCAGTAGAGCGACATCAGAACTGGTCACCAGAAACCGCTGTGTCTACCAGAACAGTTTCTCGAATTCTCGCACGCAGTGGTCTCCATGGCCGAATTAGTGCACAGAAACCAGGATTAATGAGAACACAAGAAAAAAACCATGTTGAATTTGCCAAGGCCCACAGCTTGCAGCAAGGATGGACAGTGGCAAAGTGGCAGAAGGTTGGTTTTTCTGACGACTCATCCATTGAACTGCATACCAAATGCTGAAAATACTGTAGGAGACCTGTTCGAACCTGCATGGACCCAAGACTCACCCAGAAAACAGTCAAGTTTGGTGGAGGAAAAATGGTTTGGGGTTACATCCAGTATGGGGGTGTTCGAGAGATCTGCAGAATGGATGGCAGCATCAACAGCCTGAAGTATCAAGACATTCTTGCTGCCCATTACATTCCAAACCATAAGAGGGGGCAAATTCTGCAGCAGGATGGCGCTCCTTGTCATACTTCAGCCGCAACATTGAAGTTCCTGAAACTGACGAGGATCAAGGTGCTCCAGGATTGGCCAGCCCAGTCACCAGACATGAACATTATTCAGCATGTCTGGGGTAGGGTGAAGGAGGAGGCTTGGAAGACAAAACCAAAGAATCTAGACCAACTCTGGGAGTCCTGCAAGACTGCTTTCTTTGCCATTCCAGATGACTTCATCAACAAGTTATTTCAGTCATTGCCAAGACGTATGGATGCTGTCCTCCAAGCTCACGGAAGTCATACATGTTATTAATTCTTTCTTCCAAGGCATCATGACTTTATGTTCTGATGTTATTGTAGCATGTTTGTGTATTCTAAATAAAGTATATGTATAATTTCTACATTATTTTTGTATATGACAAGACTTTTGTCCAGGCAAAAGTTGACCTTTTTGTCCTAATTACATGACAAAACTCAATGAATGATGAAAAACTTTATTTTGGTATAATAAGCATAATCTAGAGGGCTTTGCCTTTCTTATAAGCCATTTCTGATTCCAACTGATTAACTACAGGTCAAGTTATTATTTGTTGTTCCTACAACTTGGTTAAGTGACAAGACTTTTGTCAGGCACTGTACATCGCCAGTAAGCCTGATAAGTTCAGAATTAAGTTTTGGATTGCAGCTGATGTGGACAGTAAATATATGCTCAATGCCATGCCATATCTTGGGAAGAACTAGACTCGTCCATCAGGGGAATGGCTGTCAGAGACTGTGGTGGTAAAACTAATGGAGCCTTTCACGACAGATAATTTTTTCACGTCTTTATCAGTTGCTAATAGACTTATGGCCACTAGGACCAGTTTACTTGGCACAATAAACAAGGCACGACGGGAACTTCCACCTTCTGCAAGGGACACCGGGAAGAGAGAGAAATACTCCACAAAAGTTTACAGAAATGCCAGGACCACACTGACCATCTACGCGCCCAAGCACAAAACATCCCTTCATGAGCATCAGTGAAGAAAAGAAGAATAAACCAAACACGGTGACTGACTACAATCATGCCAAGGTACGTTATAATTTACATTTTAATGTTATACAATTAGCATGTATTGGTTCTTATTTATTGTAAATATTATTTGCTTATTTTAATTTTTAATTTTCTTGTATATTTTTGCAGTGTGGGGTGGATGTTCTGGACCAGATGGCACAACTGTACTCCATGAGAGCTGGAACCCGAAGATGGCCGGTTGCTGTTTTTTTATAACATTCTGGACCTGGTGGCAATCAACGCAGGGGCGCCGTGAGGGGGAGGAAAGCTAGGATGATTCCAAGGGCCCCTGAGTGACAGGGGCCCTAAACAATTAGGAAAATAACTGGATTGGTTTGGACTGGGGGGCCTAATATGATATGCTTTCATAGGGCCCAAAATCTCTAGCCATGCCCCTGAATCAATGCATTCATATTGTACAAGAAATGTGTCAATTCTACAGAGAGTAGGAGGGACTTTATCATGGACCTGGCATGGGAGCTTTGTGAGTAACACAAATTGAACAAGGAAGTTGATGCTACACAGACAGCATGAATTCAGCAATCGCTTTGTGTTGCTCTTCTGCCTGGAAAACTTACGCAGTGCCAGGTTGGCAGATGCACCCGAAATAAAGCCAAAGAGACTTGCGTGAAATGCAGTTGGTATGTCTGTGGGAGTTGTTCGCGAAAGCCACCAAAGATGTGTATAGATTGCGAGTAGTCTTGAGTTCTTTGTCTATTGTGTTGGATTTTATGGATTGGATTATTGGATTGAGTTGGATTATTTTCAAATAAAACTTTTCTTTTAATCAAGTGTTTCGCCTGGGTTGATCTGTATAAAAATAGCGATAGTTTATTGCAGTTGTTAAACAGCGGATACTTCAACAAATTTTAAATCACTAATAAACTGTCTAACATTTTATAAAATGCTGCCATTGCGCGTTTCAAGTTTACGATTTCATGACAAAGAAGCCACTCTTTCAGGAACATTACGGCTTTTTGGTTGCGGGTGTTAGATTCGCTGATGCTATTAACACTAATGGCACATTAGCGCAAACAAGGGGCTGCATACCCTGAAGAGCGTCTTGCTTGGCGGTTAGAGGAGTGTGACGCCCATTGGCGTGGAAAGCGGCGGTTCTAGTGTTAATTAGTCTCACATGTCCTGTGTTAGCCTCGTTACCCCTTAGTATATAAGTCCCTGCCTCTGTTCAGTTGAATGATGTCGAATGCTCTTTTTATTTTGTAGCCTGCCTGCCCGCCCACCCCTTGTTTTCCCTGCCCCATTTGTAGTTAGTCTTTATTTATCCCTTTTGCTTTTGACCCCTCGTGGTCCATTTGTTTTTGTAGTGTTCCTAGTGTTTTCAGTTTGTTAACCGTCTGGAGTCGAAGGCATTGTCGGCAATGCCGCGTATCTTTCTCGTGTATTTCAGTTCATAACTCGCTGAAATCTTATTATAGAAACATGAAAAAAACGCTAAACAGGGAATATTGCCCGATATGAGTACCAATGTTATACCAGTGCTCTTCACTAAAACTAGTCAATACATAAAAAAAATATCCCAAAAAACTTTAATTAGGCTACTAAAAACCCACAACATGAACTGTTCCACCTTGTTTGTACATCTTTAAGAATTTTTGAGGCATTTGCAGTTCAATTTGAATATCTTCCAAAAGAATATACACAAGTGGCCTCGAAATGTTCCTCCCACTGGCCACAGTGTCACTTGTACTTCATTGTGATAGCAGTCCCTCATGTATCACAAACTGTATCATGTAAGGAGCACGCATAGCAGCCCAAGCTAGCGACTCCCAAAACATCCAATGCTTTTTTCATATTACTCGCATTGTCTCATGCAATTGCGTGTGATTTTTTTAGCAGGATTTTCCACTAAAAGCTATTTCCACCAGTTCCACCTTCAAACTTTGGTTTTACAGAGATCGCAATTCGCTGTGCTACTAATTGTTGTTAAAAGCATAAAATACCTCCAGATCATCACCTTCCTATCTGATGTTCTTGTGCTCCTCCTACTGAAAAGGGTATGTGCATGACATCACAGCCGGCGGATGTCACTACGTTCATACCCAATGAGTGGCAGCTTTAGCATTCAGCTTGAGTGCCACAAAAAAAACATCTAAAATGGAAAAGAGCTCTCCTGTGATTGATTTAATTTAATAAGAAATAAGAGCTATCTTTTTACAGGCTGTCAAAAACTAAATAAGTAAGTACCGGACATGGATTGGTCACACTATATTGCCAAAAGTATTGGGACACTTGCCTTTACACACACATCAACTTTAATGACATCCCATTCTTAATACATAGGCTTTAATATGGAGTTGTCCCGCCCTTTGCAGCTATAACTATGATCTAAAATGTTAGGCTAAAGACCGGTTTTGGTGGTTCACTGAAAGCTTTCCAGCCTCAGCTCCGATCGGCTCCTCGCTTCTTTGCTTCGTGGCGCTCCGTGGATCCTGTTGACACCTGCCTGGTACCGGTTGTTGGCATGGATCAGGTGTTTCAATCACGCCACGTTTCTCTTCACCTTCGCCACCGTGGAGTGAATCTCCGGTTCCTGCATCCGCTAAACCGTGCACACTACAATGCTGTTGTTGCTGAACTGGACCCTATCAGGATGAGTCTGGTAAAGGCCAGATCGGTAATAAATAAGATGTTTATTTTAAAGGATCTTTTTACCACTCACGGTCTGGACTTCCTCTGCATGACTGAAACCTGGATGGTTCCTGGTGACGCTAGCGCCTTTTCGGAGCTGCTTCCAAATGACTGTTTATATTTTAACTCCCAGCGAACTTCGGGTGGCGGTTGAGGTTTAGCAATTGTTTTTAAATCGAAATTTATTTGTAAGCAGTTGTTTTCCCCAGTGTCCTGCTCTACCTTTGAACGACTTCTGTTTGAGGTGAGCCATTCTCCTGCTATGCTCTGTGTGGTGGTTTATCATCCACCAAGATATAATAAGGATTTTTTAAGTGACTTTTCTGACCTTTTGGCTGATATTATGCCTAAATATGACAAAGTTTTAATTATTGGTGATTTTAATATCCATGTATGTTGTCCAGAGAAGCCTCTGGTGAAGGATTTTTTAGATTTGCTGGACTCCTTTGAGTTAATTCAGTCAGTAAATGGTCCTACTCAGAAATGTGGTCATACACTAGATCTGGTTTTAACTAATGGGTTATCTGTTCTTAACTTGGAGATTAGCGATGCGGTGTTCTCTGACCATATGCCGATTTTATTTTGTTTAGCCCCTCCTGGTCAGTCTGCTAAAAGGTGTGTTCCTGTGCGATGCAGCCATTCTTTTAATCCCTCTACTGCTGTCAGGTTCTCCAACATCTTTAGTTATGAAGAGACCATGCAGCCGTCTGTGTCTTCCAACACTGAGGAGTTAGTCCTTCAGTTTAATTTGGCCTGTCAAACTGCCCTGGACTTGGTGGCCCCATTAAATATCAGACGACCAAAACCAAGTCTTGAACTATGGCTAAATGACAACACCCGGGCCTTGAGACGGGAATGCAGGAGAGCAGAACGAAGGTGGAAAAGGGATAGGTTGCAGGTTTCTTTTGATTTATTGATGGAGAGCTGGCATTGCTACCAGAAAGCTGTGAAAGCTTCCAGGTCTAAGTTCATTTCTGAAATGATTGCATCTAATTCCCATAACCCTCTTTTCTTTTTTCCACACTGAATTCTATTCTTAATGTTCATGAATCTGTACTTACATAGGCTTCCAATGAAGTTTGTGAAAATTTTCAAATTATTTTTCTAGGAAAGGTTGTTAATACCTGAGCCCATATCTCACCACGTTCTCAAGATCCTTCTGTCTTAATATATTATGTGGCAGTTTTTGACCAATTTGAGTCCATTTCCCTGTCCACATTAGAACAGCTGGTTGCAAGTATGAAGCCCACAGGTTCTCCCATTGACATTATTCCTCCGCGGTTTCTTAAGGAGGTTTTCCCTACACTGGGTCCTTGTATTCTCACTATTATCAATAGTAGTCTGACCTCGGGCATTGTGCCTAAAAATTTTAAGGATGCGGTTGTACATCCTCTGCTGAAAAAGCCTGGCCTTCAGCCTTCAAACTTTTTGAATTTTAGACCAGTATCAAAGTTGCCTTTTTTATCTAAAATTTTAGAAAAAATTCTCTAGCCGCAACTGAAGCCCTTTTTGGATGATCATTCAATTACGGAGGTTTTTCAGTTTGGATTTAAGAGCCATCATAGCACAGAGTCCGTATTAATAAGAGTTTTTAATGATATTTTTTTTGGCAACTGACTCTGGTGATTGTGTAGTACTTGTACTGTTAGATTTAACAGCAGCCTTTGACTCATGAGATCCTCATTGCTAGGCTGGAGCAGTGGGTGGGTATTACTGGTTCAGCACTTCAGTGGTTTAAGTCATACCTCTCAGAGAGAACTTTTTGTGTAAATATTAATGGTTTTACCTCTACCTCTGCTGTTCTTCCCTGGGGGGTTCCACAAGGTTCAATCCTGGGACCCCTCCTTTTTTCGCTGTATCTGTTACCACTCGGTTTCATCTTCCGGAAGCATAATATTGCTTTTCACTGCTTTGCTGATGATTGCCAGGTTTACTTTCCCTTGAAGCACAGGGGTTTATTCTCAGTCCAGCCCCTTCTTGACTGCCTTACAGACATTAGGGGATGGATGGCTTTGAATTTTCTTAGTTTTAACGAGAAGACGACAGAGGTCATGCTATTTAGACCTAGCGGCTCTAGCAGTACCTCTTCTTTTGACCATGCTTCCCTTTCCCAATATGAGAAACCAGTGATGAGGAATTTGGGTGTAAAAATGGATTCTGCAATGCAGCTTAACGCACATGTGAAAACAATGGTAAAATCTTGTTTTTTTTTTTCATTTACGAAGGCTGTCTAAAATTAAGTCTTTTCTGTCAAAACGCAACCTCGAAACTATGATTCATGTTTTTATCACCTCGCGCCTTGATTACTGCAATGCACTCCTTATTGGGATTGGTCAGGGTTCCATGAATCGTTTACAGATGGTGCAGAATGTCACTGCACGTTTTTTAACTGGTACTGGTTACATCTGGTTTTAGCTTCCCTTCACTGGCTCCCTGTTCACTTACAAATTCGTTTTAAAATTCTTTTGTTTGTTTTTAAGTCGCTACATGGCTGCGCCCCGCTTTATCTGGTAGAATTGTTACATCCATATGTTTCGACTCGTTCCTTAAGATCAGAAGACCAGATGCTTTTATCTGTCCCTAAGACACAACGAAGACGTAGAGGTGATAGGGCTTTCGCAGTGGTGGCTCCAAAACTGTGGAACTACCTGCCTCTGCATGTTACACTTGCACCTTCATTTGCGGTTTTTCAAAGTCGTCTAAAAACGCACTTTTATTCTTTGGCATTCGACCCAGTGTGTTGTGCTGACTATGTCATGTAATCTTATTGTTGTCAGTTGTTATTGTTGTATACTGTATGTTTTGCTGTTTTATTCTTTTTGGCACATGTGTGTGTCATTTCTAATGTGGTGTACAGCACTTTGGTCAGCCTTGTGGCTGTTTTTATAAGTGCTTTATAAATAAAGTGGTATGGTATAACAGCTTCAACTCTTCTGTGAAGGTTGTCCACAAGGTATAGGAGTGTGTTTAATGGGAACTTTTGACCATTCTTCCCAGAGAACATTTGTGAAGTCAGGCACTGATGTTGGACGAGAAGTCCTGGCTTGCAGTCTCCGCTCTAATTCATCCCAAAGGTGTTCTATCAGGTTGAGGTCAGGGCTCTGTGCAGGCCAGTCAAGTTCCTCCACATCAGACTCCCTCATCTATGTCCTTATGGACCTTGGTTTCTGCACTGCTGCGCAGTCATGTTGGTACAGGAAGGGGCCATCCGGAAACTCTTCCCACAAAGTTATGAACATGAAATTGTCCAAAATGGCTTTGAATGCTGCAGCTTTAAGAGTTCCTTTCACTGGAACTAAGGGGCCAAGTCCAACCCCAGAACAACCCCACACCATAATCCTCCCTCTACCAAACTTTATACTTAGCACAATGCAGTCAGGCAAGTACCGTTCTCCTGGCAACCACCAAACCAGACTTGTCCATTGGATTGCCAGACAAAGAAGTCTGATTTGTCACTCCAGAGAACACGTCTCCATCGCTCTAGAGTCCAGTGGCAGCGTGCTTTACATCACTGCATCCGAAGCTTTGCATTGTACTTGGTGATGTAAAACTTGGATGCAGCTGCTCAACCATGGAAACTCATTCCATGAAGTTCTCTAAGCATTGTTCTTGAGCTAATCTGAAGGCCATACGAAATTTGGAGGTCTGTAGCTATTGATTCTGCAGACAGTTTGCATGTGTTGTACCTGCTCTGTGATTTTACATGGCCTACCACTTGTGGCTGAATTGCTGTTATTCCCACTTTGCTTACACTTCGTTATAATACCACTAACAGTTGACCGTGGAATATTTAGTAGCAAGGAACTTTCATGAATGGACTTTTTGCACAGGTGGCATCCTATTACGGTACCACGTTTGAATTCACTGAGCTCCTGAGAGCAACCCATTCTTTCGCAAATGTTTGTACATGCAGTCTATATGCCTAGATGCTTGATTTTGTACACCTGTGGCTATCTAAGTGATTGTAACACCTGAATTCAATGATTTGGAGGGGTGTCCCAATACTTTTGCCAATATAGTGTATATGCCTGTTAACCAATGTGTCTAATAGGTATGGATCGATGCCGATACTGATCCCCCTCTAAATGTTCATGGCCTAGTAAACTTAAATTTAAGACTTTATAAGGCTTTTCAAGACCTGAATTGGTTCAACTTGGAATTAATACATTTTAAGACTTTTTAATATCCTGTAGACATGCTGAAAAACTTGAAAAAAATGTAGCTTCAACCAGGCTTATTCTAACAGAAAACTAAGAGCAAGGCTTGTTCCAGAAATATAAACCTAGCTTCAGTTTCAGCTTTTTACCAAATTCTGAATATAGGGCTTTAAGTACAAAAATAAATCCTGGACACTTAAAAAAACTACCTCAGTTTGTTGACCTTGAGTAGCAAAAGTCCTATGATCCAACTCTGGTCTCCTGATGCTGGAAAAGATTTATTGTTTCTACATTCTGAGCAAGCTTTGTATGACAGAACAAACTGAGGTCACAAGTCTTACTAAGGGTAGATGAAATGCAATTTACATTACTGTGCAAAAGTCTTAGGCAGTAAAATTAAATGTTCAAAACTATTTATCTGGGTAGTAAGTGTATATTTGCTTAGACAAAAGTCACAATTTAATTTTACAACATATTGACAATAGAAACTAACAGGAATTTCTACCATTCTCTAAAAAGTTACTGATATCTTGTTGGATGGCTAGAAGAACACCACTTAATTTTGCTAAACTCTCCTCAGGGGCACCACAGCCATTCAATGTATTGGTTAAATTTCACCACTTTCTTACTTACTTAATTAAATTATTTGAAAAAGTCAATTAGGTATTGATTAGCCATATGAGGTGTGCTAGTGGGTCAAAAATCACGATCATGATTCCTGCAAATACTGGCATGATTTTAGGAAAGGGTCTTTAATTGTTAAGCTAATACACTTTTACAACATAATATCTTGGTTTTACACAAACATGAAGATCATTTAAACATCATTTTCTTTAACTGCATTAGGCATTTGCACAGTACTGTATAACAATATCATCAGCATAAAAGTGGAAAGCTGAATTATGTATATGGTAAATAAAAGTGGACCCAACACTGAACACTAAGGGGATACACTTAGAAAGTGATATCACAGATATAAGACCATCTCATGATGGCCTGAACATTAGCTATCAGATAATTGACAAAATAAACTACTACATCATCAGAATAGACAATGTTACAAGGCTCTGTAACAATAATTCTGCACAACAATAATGTATATTTTTAAATATTTTAATATTTTTAAAATGACTGTGATTCTTCATTCTGTTTATAGGGTGCTAAATGTTTCCTTTGTTTGACACATAAAATAACTTTGTTTACCTTTAATACAGTCAAAATTTGAGTACATTCTGAGCTGCCAATACAAAGAGCAAGGTATGCCAAAAAATACACTCAATTTTCTAAAACATTCTTTCTAAAGCAAGTTATTTACACACTATAAGTCAGACGATACTATGCAAGATGCTTAAAGCCATGCAGTACCCCAAAGAACTGGCTGTGTTTACATGTACCTTTATAAACTGATTATGCTGGCCCTTAAATTCATTACTCAATTGTTATGAAAATGCCTTAACCCATCAATGAGAAATCTGTTTTTCCATACTGATCAAGCACGGAGTATGATCGCATATAGATACTGTGCATGCACCAAATCATGCTTCTATTTGTGCAGTTTACGAGTCACCTGGAAGTGACTAAATACAAAAGAATAACTTCCTCCAATAACCCATTTACAGAACTAACATATAAATACAGTAATTGGAGTAATGAAAGCACATGTAACTGGATTGTTGCCATACTCAGTTTATTGTCAATAAACCGATTATTGAGTGTATGTAAACACTGTCAATGATGATACTGCTTTGGCCAATTTTTCTGTGACACAGTATCAGGATATGTTTTATGATCTACTGTAGAACTCCCAGTATTGATGACATATTTTAACATTGACTTAATCTTCTTTTAATACTACTATAGCTACTGTATCCCTGCTTGTCTTTGTACTAATTTGAAAAAAGCTGAAGGGAACCTGTAGCTACTGTATGTTCAGATCATATTATCATCAGAGGTGGACATGGCAGGTTCAGAAAGTAAAAATTCAAACCAGGATTTTGTTTCAACCAACCAGTTGAATATAAAAAGTCAGTCACAGAGTACTCAACTGGCTGGTTGAAACAAAATCTTGGTTTGGATTTTTACTTTCTGGACCTGAAATGTCCGCCCCTGCTAATCATATCGGCTGAGTCTACTTTTGTATATCAGCAGGTAAAGAACTATTGTCTTTCATTATCATCCATCCATCCATTTTCCAACACGCTTATCCTACTGGGTCACAGGGGGTCCGGAGCCTATCCCTGCATGAAGCAGGGAACAACCCAGGACGGAGTACAGAGTACTCAACTGGCTGGTTGAAACAAAATCTTGGTTTGGATTTTTACTTTCTGGACCTGAAATGTCCGCCCCTGCTAATCATATCGGCTGAGTCTACTTTTGTATATCAGCAGGTAAAGAACTATTGTCTTTCATTATCATCCATCCATCCATTTTCCAACACGCTTATCCTACTGGGTCACAGGGGGTCCGGAGCCTATCCCTGCATGAAGCAGGGAACAACCCAGGACGGGGGGTCAGCCCATCGCAGGGCACACTCACACACCAGTCACTCACACAGTCTTTCATTACCAATGAATGTCAAAGTTAGAGAGCAGCTAAGAGAGCCAATACAGCCCTAAGGGTCATTGCCGCTTTGTTGTGTGTCAGCTCTGCTGTGTGCAGCTCTCAGTCCAGAGGGAGTTGAATAGTGCCATTTGCTCATCCACCAGAAATTCCAATCACCTTTGTATTTCTGAGATCCCAAAATAAATCTGCTTGATGTCACAAAAGATGCATTGTTTACAGCATGCTACAGCTACTGTAGGTATGAGCAATAACAGTACTTTCCAGGCCATGTAGCTAACAACTCACAGAAATTATATATTTGATGATGATTATGTGAACAAATATTAGACTAATAAAAGGCATTTTGGTATAAATTATACAGCTATTTTACTCTCTATCCGTAGATGTCCCTTTGTCCTACAGCATTCATCCTCAGAGCCAGGCTTTAACCCAACTGTCCACATCACCCCTGATCTCATTTCCCGGTACCCCCTGCCACTGGCAGACACAAAAAGGCACTGCTCCTTCCCGTCCTGCCAGAAAGGGAGGGGCAGTGCAGTCATGAGCAAGGGAACTGGACAGCCAGTTCCCAGAAATGCACATTTTAACAAGAAAAAAAACAAACAATATTTTGTTTGTTTTATACCTAATGGAGTTTTGTTGCAAATTTTATTAAGAAAAGTAATAAAGAAAAGTAATCTGTAAATACTGAAGAACTTAAAAAGCTGCATCGGTGACTTGGTACAGTGGCTCTGCTATGAGCCTGTTAAAGCACTGAAAATCAGAGAATTGATTTTGATTTAAAAGTGAAGTTGACACTGTAATGTACTGACTAGTGCAATCTACATTTCTTCAAAAATATTATCATACAAAGTCACAAAGGCTTTTGTCCCTTTAACTCAAATTACACAGCAATTATGCTTTCCAGCTTCTATAGTTGTGGGTAAGTATATGTGTATAGACCAAAAAAGGTTTTTATTTTTATTTTTTTTAAAAGCAAGTTGCAGGAATCCCCAATATTAACAACTTCCATATATTTATTTCAATTACCTCAATAGCTTAACCCCTACTGGTATCATAACAGCAAGGAATAACAAAATGAAAACAGCTCAAAAGCTCTTCATCCTATTGCCCTTTGATCTTAGTCTTTTTCCACAGGCCAAGTGTAACTACCAAAGATGCTGTAAGAATGACAACCATGTATTCCTCAGACAGCCTCATTATTCTCCTCCATCTAATTCCTAATACTCCCATACCCTCCAACCTCTACAATTTCTAAAATTACTGGATGGATCAACTGTAAATGTGAAAGCCAATAAATCCAGTCTAACTGGCAAAAGACTGCCGCAGAAACACAGTGGAGTATAAAATCACATAAAATTACATAAAATCTGTAGAATGTATCAGATCCCAACTACTAGGACTAAGGCTAAGTGACATGATTAAATTTTCCCATGAAAATGATGGCATGCTCTTATCAGTCAGCAGAGGAAGTATAGACACTGCTGTGCCTTCTTGGTCTGGGAGGTGATGTTGTTGGTCCAGGAGAGGTCATCTGATATACACTCACCTAAAGGATTATTAGGAACACCATACTAATACGGTGTTTGACCCCCTTTCGCCTTCAGAACTGCCTTAATTCTACGTGGCATTGATTCAACAAGGTGCTGAAAGCATTCTTTAGAAATGTTGGCCCATATTCATAGGATAGCATCTTGCAGTTGATGGAGATTTGTGGGATGCACATCCAGGGCACGAAGCTCCGGTTCCACCACATCCCAAAGATGCTCTATTGGGTTGAGATCTGGTGACTGTGGGGGCCATTTTAGTACAGTGAACTCAATGTCATGTTCAAGAAACCAATATGAAATGATTCGAGCTTTGTGACATGGTGCATTATCCTGCTGGAAGTAGCCATCAGAGGATGGGTACATGGTGGTCATAAAGGGATGGACATGGTCAGAAACAATGCTCAGGTAGGCCGTGGCTTATAAACGATGCCCAATTGGCACTAAGGGGCCTAAAGTGTGCCAAGAAAACATCCCCAACACCATTACACCACCACCACCAGCCTGCACAGTGGTAACAAGGCATGATGGATCCATGTTCTCATTCTGTTTACGCCAAATTCTGACTCTACCATTTGAATGTCTCAACAGAAATCGAGACTCATCAGACCAGGCAACATTTTTCCAATCTTCAACTGTCCAATTTTGGTGAGCTCGTGCAAATTGTAGCCTCTTTTTCCTATTTGTAGTGGAGATGAGTGGTACCCGGTGGGGTCTTCTGCTGTTGTAGCCCATCCGCCTCAAGGTTGTGCGTGTTGTGGCTTCACAAATGCTTTGCTGCATACCTCGGTTGTAACGAGTGGTTATTTCAGTCAAAGTTGCTCTTCTATCAGCTAATCAGTCGGCCCATTCTCCTCTGACCTCTAGCATCAACAAGGCATTTTCGCCCACAGGACTGCCACATACTGGATGTTTTTCCCTTTGCACACCATTCTTTGTAAACCATAGAACTGGTTGTGCGTGAATATCCCAGTAACTGAGCAGATTGTGAAATACTCAGACCGGCCCGTCTGGCACCAACAACCATGCCACGCTCAAAATTGCTTAAATCACCTTTCTTTCCCATTCTGACATTCAGTTTGGAGTTCAGGAGATTGTCTTGACCAGGACCACACCCCTAAATGCATTGAAGCAACTGCCATGTGATTGGTTGATTAGATAATTGCATTAATGAGAAATTGAACAGGTGTTCCTAATAATCTTTTAGGTGAGTGTATGTAGTTCAAGGAACTTGGTGCCTTTCATCACTCCCACATTGGAGCCATTGATGGTCAGTAGAGAATGTGTTGTGCTGGACTTCCAGTATCCAGAGGGAGTTGTTGAGGTCAACTGTGTCCAGTTTTCTGATGAGGACAATAGTGTTGAATGCTGACCTGAAATCTGCAAACAGCATTCTGACGTAGTTGTTCTTGTGTTCCATGTGGGTTAATGCTAGGTGAAAGACATTTGATAGGATGTCCTCTGTGGAGGGGATCTGGTGAGGTGGGGAGACAGCTTTTGACATTGACTATAACTAGTCTTTCAAAGCACTTAGAGATGATAGGTGTAAGTGCCACTGGATGGTAGTCATTTATTTCTGACACTTTTGTCTTTTTTGGTATAGCAATGATTGTGAGGGATAAAGGAATGACATCCTGACTCAGGGAGATTTTGAAGGCGTCCATAAGGACATCTGCCGATTAGTTTGCATACACCCTGAGCACACAACTGGGTACTGACCATGTAATACAGTCATTGACAAAAGTCTTGTCACATAAGGACATAGTAACTTAAAAAAGCATATAACTTTATTTAGAATCAATCAATTGTTACGATAAATTGATCAATTTAATGCCAAGGACTTTCACTTTAATAACTGGGTGCAAAATGAAACAGTCAAAAAGTGTCCTGATGTTCACAGCTTGTTAAAGTCCATAACACCTATTTTTGCAAGGACAAAAGTCTTGTCATGTCTTTTAATGATTCAACCAATCACAGATTTGAGGTTCTCCTGTGACAAATACTGTAATTAACATAATCCCAGATGTGTATAAAAAGATCCCCAGCAAACCAGACCTTCACTTGAAGTGCAACCTGACTTCTGACAACATGCCAAAGATTCAACCACAGACCAAGTCTGCTGAGGTGTCAGACGTCATTAATGTATCCAAACATCAAGTGGAGAGGATTAAAAAAAGATATGAAGAAACTGGTGATGTTCATGACAAGCCCAGGTCAGGCAGACCACGTAAGACAACTCTTCGAGAGGACCGTTTGTTGCTTCGAAAGTCCAGGGCCAACCCTTTTTCAACTGCAGTAGAGCGACATCAGAACTGGTCACCAGAAACCGCTGTGTCTACCAGAACAGTTTCTCGAATTCTCGCACGCAGTGGTCTCCATGGCCGAATTAGTGCACAGAAACCAGGATTAATGAGAACACAACAAAAAAACCATGTTGAATTTGCCAAGGCCCACAGCTTGCAGCAAGGATGGACAGTGGCAAAGTGGCAGAAGGTTGGTTTTTCTGACGACTCATCCATTGAACTGCATACCAAATGCTGAAAATACTGTAGGAGACCTGTTGGAACCTGCATGGACCCAAGATTCACCCAGAAAACAGTCAAGTTTGGTGGAGGAAAAATGGTTTGGGTTTACATCCAGTATGGGGGTGTTCGAGAGATCTGCAGAATGGATGGCCTGCACCGGTCGGCCGCTGCATTGAGACATATATTTCAACCCCTGTATTAGCTTAGTCATTTCATCTTGTCTTTATTAGCTTAGTCATTTCATCTTGTTTGTTTGACTCATCTGCCGGCCCCTGGAGGATGGGCTCCCCCTTTGGGTCAGCATGTCTGGGGTAGGATGAAGGAGGAGGCTTGGAAGACAAAACCAAAGAATCTAGACCAACTCTGGGAGTCCTGCAAGACTGCTTTCTTTGCCATTCCAGATGACTTCATCAACAAGTTATTTCAGTCATTGCCAAGACGTATGGATGCCGTCCTCCAAGCTCATGGAAGTCATACATGTTATTAATTCTTTCTTCCAAGGCATCATGACTTTATGTTCTGATGTTATTGTAGCATGTTTGTGTATTCTAAATAAAGTATATGTATAATTTCTACATTATTTTTGTATATGACAAGACTTTTGTCCAGGCAAAAGTTGACCTTTTTGTCCTAATTACATGACAAAACTCAATGAATGATGAAAAACTTTATTTTGGTATAATAAGCATAATCTAGAGGGCTTTGCCTTTCTTATAAGACATTTCTGTTTCCAACTGATTAACTACAGGTCAAATTATTATTTGTTGTTCCTACAACTTGGTTAAGTGACAAGACTTTTGTCAGGCACTGTACAATGCTATGGTATTTCACTTATTTTCTCCATTGCAATTAAAGTTAATGGTTGTCCATTGAATTTAAAGGCCTCTGTGTATATTATCCATCCATCCATCCATCCAGTCTTGTTCAGGGTCACTGAGAGAACTAGACTCTTCCCTAGACAGCATACGGTACATCCTGGACAGGATGGCAGTTCTTGCTGTAAATTTAACTAAATATACATGAATCTAATGTTTTATTGCATTAGTTTTTTGAGGATAATGTTCTACATAAAGACATTCCCAGCACTTTGCCATGACATCTGCTCAGGGCATAGGGAAGATGATTTGGTATTTGGAGAGAAAGGGGTAGAAGTATTTGACCTTGCATAAAAATATGATGCCGTAGTTCGAGGAATAGTATGGGGCTTCTGTCTTTTGCAGGCTTCTCTTGCCAGAACTAGACAGAGACTTATTTACTGAAGCGCACTTCACATTAATAATAGGACTGCCCACCTCGTTACTCTAATACAGTCACCCATTATTTGTCCCTGCATCTGGAATGACATTCTCTAACATTGTGCTCTTAATATTATTTCCATTCATTTTGACTTCTGAGTCCAATTGTACTGACCTCATAGGGGCTGCTTTTTATCGTGGTTCAAATCCATCCTTATTATTATTTTTTTAATTTACATCAACCCATAACACATGTGAAGTGGTAGACCTGCAGTTCAGCTTATATTGCACTCCATGGCAAACTCCATGCACTTCTAAGGGAGATCCACTGTAATTCAACAGGTTATATAAATATGTGTGTGTGTGTGATAACAGTTCTGGAGACAGTAACATCCTCAATGCATTTCGCTGATGTAGCTAGTCACTGAGGCTGTTTGTAGGTCTACTGAACTTCCATTGGTGGCAGCTTCCCTATATTTTGTGGTCAAAACAGTGTTGTAGAGCAGATACAGTGGCCTGAGGCCAGGTTCTCACCTCCCACATGGCTGGTCTGATCTGTTTCTGCATGGATCTATAGGCTGGATTCAAGAAGTTGGAGATGTGGTATGACTGTGCAAGGTAGGGGAGGGGTGTAGCCTTGTGTGCACGGTGGATGTTTGTAAGGCATGAATATTTTTCCTCTTGCTGATAATCCCATAGTGTTCACCCAGGGACCTGCCATCATTAAGGTAGCTATATACTTCAAACAATGTCTGAGCAAAATTTTATAAAAAACGTTGGCCAAACTATTTTTTGCATACTTAAAATGATGGCCCTACCTTTCATTATATATCAGGCCACAATCCTAGAGGGCGAGGAATGTTTACAATGCAGCAGACCCACACACACACCACAAATAAAAGTATTGTGGCGAGTGCTTCAGTTATTTTAATAAAAGAGATATCAGCTCTTTTAAAATGTAAGTGTTTATCTTTTAACAGTTGCTATTGGTCTTATACTAGCAGCATCACAGAAAAGGAAGCCAACAATCTGTATGATATTCACAGTTGCTGTTGCTGCATCCACAACAAACATTACATCCATAGCAAACACAACATAAATACACAAGTACACAAATTAATTTACACTATTTACAGATATGTGCAGTGCAGTGCAAAGCATGCTGGTAACTGCATGATTAGTAGGGGTGGCACGGTTCACAAAACCCACGGTTCGGTTTGTACAGTATCACGGTTTTAGGGTCACGGTTTTCGGTTCTGTACGGTTCTTGTTATTTTTTCTTTTAATCTTTAACACTCCAGAAATGTACTTCAGCATATGATATATAGCTTAATTATCCACAATTTAGGATACAGTATTAAAAAAGTTATATCATGTAATCATGCATAAACTGAATTTGACTTGACTTAAAGCACATTATTAAAATTATTAAACATTATTAATCCCAGAACAGTAATAAAATAAAAGTCTTGCCTTAACATAAATGCTAAAAGAATAGATCGCTTTAATCGCTATTACAGTTGGGTATGGGCACGCGGTCTTATTTAGAAAACATACAAAAAGAGATGCATATAATGTTTAATCATTCGTTTTGTATTTGTCCGGTCCACGGGGTTAATTTAATTGGGGATCGTTAAAATGATAGATTAACGAGGGGGCGTGGCACACTGAAAGAGCGGACGATCGAGGCATGACACTCACTGGAGTGCTTTGTCACAGATAACTTAATTTTCTTTAACAAAGTGCCTAACCGCACATTAAATAAAGTCACACAACAAAGGCGCACAACAGTGTTCAGATGTTGTGCTATCGGTTGGCTGAAATTTAAACGTTTTCTTCAGAGACAGGGTGGTAACGCCGAAAACACGAGCTAAACGCAGCAAACGAAAGGCTACCGGAAATTACTTAGCTGGCTGAACTTTTACCGGAACTACGTCACACCGCTCTGTGCATATAGCCTATTCTTTCGCGCGAAAGGGAAACACACTGACGTCACATACGGGGCACGAGGCTACATTGCGCATGTCATGAACCGTCGAACCGTGCGACGCATGCATGCTCCGAACCGAGACAAGCGAACCGAACGGTTCGGTTTTTTTTCATGAACCATGCCATCCCTAATGATTAGTCCTGCTAACTAACCCCGTGATGCCATATTATGTCAACATATTGTAGACAGTGGATGGGATCAGAACAAATGAAAAAAATTGCCTCGGGACACTACACAGGTGGTGGGCCAAAACAGTGGTCACCACTCATATGAATTTACATTGCTAGAACAACATTGATTCTGTCAATTTAATTTTAAGTATATGGCCACCTTTAGCACTAATGCTGGGGGGAATGTAAACAGCAATGATTATTAATATTAACTCTCTGGGGATATAGAAATGGTCCACATCTGACTGCCAAAACCTGCCAAGCAGTATGGAGAGATTATCATCACATTCATACTCCAGGTGTTATTTATGTAAACACAGTGGCCACCACCTCACATGTTACCCAAAAGGGAAGCGTTCCTGTCACTGTGGAAGGTAGTTAGCCATCCAGTTGGACTGTGGAGCTAGTGATGTCCCTATGCAGCTATGACTCAATGAACATAAGAGCATAGCAGTGTCCTACTTTCTTCCGGGATGTCAAGAGCTACCTCATGCAGTCCAGTTTATTGGTGATAGAATGCACGTTGGAGTGGAGAATGGATGGAAGTTTTGGCCAGACAGGGTTACCCTTGAGCCCAGCATGGATGCCAGCTCACTTGCTGCACTTCTCCTTCCTAACATATCACTTTTAACATGCTTCTGGCCAGTTGCCCTTCCTTGGCAATATCAAGGTCTTGCAGTGTGGGGTCCAAAGAATGCCGAAGTGGCACAGTTTCCTCAGCATGTCCCTATATGGGTGTGTTTCGCATAGAGGTGCACCGATCCAATATATTTGGGATCACTATCAGACGATGGATCACGAATCAGCCATATGAGACCAATCCATGTCCATTACTTACTTATTTAGGGTGCTTAACTACTGCACGAAGTACCATACTTTTGGTATGGTACATTTGGTACTATCCCTTTTCCATTCACTTCCGGTCAAGTACCAGTACCAGTGCTTTTTTTGTCAATTGATTATGCAAATAGCCTGCCTCTGAAACACAACACAACCACAATCTTAAAAAAAGTTACAAACTCAGAAAGCAATGATAAATGAAGACATGACATAAAAACGATCAGGATGAAGAAATTAAAAGTGTAATATACTAGGATGCATATAGTGTATGAGGCATATAATGTGCAGACCTGGCATTTTGTTGCAATAAATATTGGGGTATTTATAAAGCAAGTTCATAAATTTCTCACAAAACCCATCCAGGAGTAATTTAAACAGCAAGGATGAAAATGATTATGATTGTCTCGGAGAACACATGCAATGCTCATGCAAAAGCAGCAGAGGTAAACTTTAAAATGATTTTTAAACATATAGATAACCTATAAACAAAAACATATAGATAACCTATAGACAAAGATAACCTATAAAAGGAATAATGATTAAAATTGCAAAACTAAAGTTTTTTTTTCTATGAGTAAAAATCCTTGTGCTATAATGTCCTCACAGAATTGAAAGTAAGAAAAATCATAATCTTAATCTAGCTGACTAGCGATGTAAGAATTACATTTGCATAACATATGATGTTGGTATTGATATTGCACATCGTCCAGCCCTATAATATACTGTAGCAATTTTTTATATTCAGCACAAAATACCCTGCTTCACATTGTGATGTAATTCAGAGCTGGTACCAGTTTTTACACCAGTGGAAAACCAATACCCTGAAGTACCATACTTTTAGTACTTTCTCGATGTATCAAAAGTACAGTATCTGGTGCGGTGGAAAAGCACCCATTGTTTGTGTAAAAGGATAGGTCCTATTTCTTGTTAAATTGACCTGTATAATCAAACGCACGGCAGCTCTTTCCCATTTTAAATGTGTTTTATGTGACATTCAAGCTGACCAGTAATGCTGCCACTCAGTGTTTTTGCCACTCAACAGGTGTGAGCGTAGTGACTTCTGCCTGCTGTGAAATCACATGCATCCCCTTCGCAGCAGGAGTATAAGCACATCAGATAAGAGGGTGATGATCTGGAAGTATTTTATGCTTTTAACAACAACCAGTAGCAGAGTGATTTTCAATCTCTGCAAAAAGATTTTTGACAGGTGGAAGTAGCATTTAGTGGAAAATAATGATGCGAGACAATGCAAATAAAATGAAAAAAAGCAATGAACAGTTTGGGAGTCGCTAGTTTGGACTGTTTTGTACACTCACTGCAGCTTGAGATACAAAGTGTAAGTGACACCGTTGCCAGTGGGGGATAAATTGTGGGGCTCTTGTGTATACTGCACTTGTGTATACTCTCCTGGAAGATATTCAAACTGAATTGCAAATGCCTCAAAAATGCTTAAAAAAAGTACAAATGAGGTGAAACAGTATATTATGCCTGTTTCTAATAGCCTAATTAAAGATGTTTTGGTATACATTTTTTAATTTGTATTTATTATTTAAAATATTAATATATATTAAATAAGTATTTATGTATTATAATAAAATAAAATAAAGTAAAAAGAGCTCTTGTATCGTAATCAGTATCGGTAGTTGTTGAGTCGAAGTGGCAATTTAGTTCTGAGTTGGGCAGCTGTGGTTTTATGTTTTTTGGATACAATCTGGGTTAGTACCCAGACAACCTTTTCAGACAGCTTCCTTTTGTGCCCAGTTACTATTGCTGCATATGGTCTGTCCTTCATGGTGGTATGCCAACATTACCCTGGATACCATGGTCCCCAATACATCACATAGACTTGCTGCCTTGGTCAGAGATGCGCCAGTGAGACATGCACTAATGATTTGTCCCAAGTCTGTTTTGGGTTTGGTTCATGCAGCAGGTTGTACCTGAGGTTGCTCTGAGGGTCCCTTCAGTGTGTTGATGCACTGCAGTGCTAGCTTAGCAGCCATCGGTCCATCTATGGGCTGCTGTTCCCTTACTCACATCCGAATTCTGTCAGGCAGGACACACAGCAGTTGTTCAAGGATGATGATTTCTCCAATCTCCTCCTTGCTGTGTTGCTCCAGATGCACCCCCTGCCTGTAGAGCCCCTTCAAGCGCTGACAGGACTCCGTGGGCATCTCCCCTGGTACTGGACCTGCCAGAAACGTTGATATGTCTCCAGGGAGATGTCAAACTCCTCCAGCAGGGCTTCTTTCAAGTCAGCATAGTTGTGGGACCTCTCCTCATGCATTGCTGTGTATGCCTCCAGAGCCCATCTGGCGAGCAAGAGCACCAAATAACAGGCCCAGTCCTCCTTTAGGAAATGCCATGCTTAAGCTATACACTAAATGTGCAGTAGATAGTTTTCAATGTCCTCGCCTGGTTTCCAGCTCATTTCATTAATTCTCTGAAAAGCCGTGGGTCCCGTGGACCAGAGGGGAGTGTTGGCAAGGCTAACTGCGGGCTCTCCAGGCTCCTTGTGCTTGGTGTTCGTGGTAACTGCACTCCCTTAAACCTTTGAACTCCTGGAGTAGCATTTGCTCCCGGGACAGCTGTGAGATAAGGAAGGACCGCTACAGCGCCACCACCACAGCCTCTAGTAGCGGGTTGCCTGCGGGTCCCCCATATTTCGACTCCTGTTCCTCCATGATGTCCCACAAGGGGTCTGCCTAAGCCTCAGGCTCCGTCTTCTTCCTTGGTCACAGACTAAGATGATACCTGGACACTGTCATCTTCTTACAGCTGGCCATCCCACCGCTGACTCCAAATATACAATGGAGGCATATGCTTAGGGGCTTCCTCCATAGTAGGAATGAGAAGACTCTCACGATGGCTCAGCCACAAACAGAAGAAATTTACGCTCGGTGCCCTCCAACAGATATTTACAGACAAAGAGTGGAAGGAGCAATTGCCAGCTACTGCTCAGGTGATGCTCGCTCAGAGAGTAGAGGAACTAGTAGACCTAACACCGTAGCAGAGCAAAGAACAAGAGGAGCCCTGCCATCTACGACAAGGGCAAGCAGGAGAGCTGAAGCATCTGTTTCCAGTCATGTTGCAGCTACTCCTGGCAGAACGCAGGTACAGTAGGTCAGCACTCCCTTAAAGATTCTGCACCCATGAAGCAGAGGCCCTATCAGGTGCTGGAGCATTTGAGGGAAGCATTAGAGGTAGAGATATGCACCATGTAAATACACACACACACACCCTTAAACAATTCAGGGCATTGAACTGAACGTCAGACTTTTTGTGTTCACATTGTTCATTTGAAAGAGGACTCAGTTCTCTTTCTAGTTAACTTCAGCTCTGATGGGGCCATAGTCTTCTTTCTGTTCACACTAAAGCTCCTCTGGAGATCTTAGCCCTTTACTGCTTTGGATTATAGACAGGTTTCTGTGCAACATTCTCACAGAGTTGTGCATGCAACTAGAAGGTAGAAAGCAGTACTCTTTATGGTATAAAGCAGAAATTACAAGGAGATTTTGAGCAGTAAACTGCACAAATCGCAGGAAAGATGGTTGGAAAATGTTTAATATTCAGATTGGATCACATTATGTGGGAAATTATATGCATCTGCATCTAAGGATTTGAATGCATGCAAATTTACCTTTGTGTAAACACTAGGCTTCTATAATTGCCATATGATTGCTGGCCACTTGGACAGGTCAGGAATAGCGTAGGGACTTGGTAATTTCTCACCTTTACTGAGATCTAATTTATTGACATAATCGGTGCAGTCCGAGCTACGTACACTGTAGACTTCCAATGTAATCTGTGCCAGCCATTTCCTCACTGTCACAGACCTAGCTAGCTGTCACATCTTGTACAGTATGTTTACAGTAGCTGTCAGTTTCAAGTGTGGTAAGTTGTAATGTCATAAACATTTTTACTTTGACTTAGCTTAGTGGCCGTAATGTTGCCACCATGTTCCTGATATTGTCAAATAAGGAGAGGAGGGACAGGCCCAACAACCAACAAAACCAAGTTGAATGAAATTCATAGAACATGTCAGTCAACCATAAATGTTTTTTCCTAAACATTTATGTGAATAGCAAACAATTTCATAGAGACCTAATGACCATTACTATTAGGTAATGTTTTACAAAATGTTACACACTGCTCAAAAAAATTTGAAAACACATCAGATCTCAATGATAAAAAAAAATCATGCTGGATATCTATACTGATATGGACTGAGTAATGTGTTAGGAATGAAAGGATGCCACATCGTTGATGGAAATGAAAATTATCAACCTACAGAGGGCTGAATTTAAAGATACCCCGAAAATCAAAGTGAAAAAAACTTCAAAATTTCATTGCAGCAACTCAAAATCATACTCAGTAGTTTGTATGGCCTCCACGTGCTTGTATGCATGCCTGACAGTGTTGGAGCATGCTCCTAATGAGATGATGGATGGTGTCCTGGGGGATCTCCTCCCAGATCTGGACCAGGGCATCACTGAGCTCCTGGACAGTCTGAGGGGCAACCTGGCGGTGTTGGATGGACCGAAACATAATGTCCCAGAGGTGTTCTATTGGATTTAGGTCAGGCGAAACTGAAACTGAAACAACTTAAACTGATTAACGACCCCCTCTGCCACTTAACTGACCAGATCAATATCCCAGAAGTTTAATTGATTTGATGTTATACCCTGATTAAAAAGTGTTCCTTTAATTTTTTGGGCAAATGAAACACAAGCAAAGAGATCCAACTCTGAAATGATCTGCTCTCACCAGAAGATCGCTATTCACATTCTAAATAGTCGTATTAGTGCGTATTCAAATCGCATTCGCATGGTAATTTCATGAACAACGCAGCAGTGAAACGTGATCCAGATACATCCCCATCAGCGCCATAAAAGGGGGGGGAGGATGTCGCCAGGTGTGAATGAGTATGCCAAAAAGAGCTCCTAAATATTCAAAGGAAGGAGACCAGAAAAAGTGACATGAGTTTTTCTTATTTATTTATCCCACTGAATGTTGCAACTACACCATTTAGTCATCTTCATGTAGCCAAGACTTTGGTGATCAGATATCTGGGATCAAAACAAACTGCCAGAATTGCTTACTATGTACTTTAATAATGTTTCAGCAAGTGTTCCACACTGCATTTTGCAATGTCTATATTTTGATGTCAAATTACAAACTTAACAAAAATCTGACATATTACAAAGTACACTAAGATAAAGATGAGTTTAAAGAAAAACAAATATATAAGAAATAATTTATTTGCCATGAATTAAGTTTATGATATTGAATTAAATGTGTGATCATGCCCCAGTCAGTGAAAGTGTGTTTCCTACCCCTAGACCCCAGAGGGTTAACCACCTCAGCGACCTCCGCCCCAGAGATAGGTGATTTCACCCCCAAGTCCCCAGACTCTGCTTCCTCATTGGAAGGCGTGTCGGTGGGATTGAGGAGGTCTTCGAACTATTCCTTCCACCGACCAACAACGTACCGAGCTAAGGTCAGCAGTGCAGCATCCCCACCATAAACAGTGTTGATGCTGCACTGCTTTCCCGCCCTGAGCTGCCGGATGGTGGACCAGAATCTCCTCGAAGCCGTCCAGAAGTCGGTTTTTATGGCCTCGCCAAACTCCTCCCATAACCGAGTTTTTGCCTCAGTGACCGCTGAAGCTGCATTCTGCTTGGCCCGCCGGTACTCATCAGATGCCTCCGGAGTCCCACAGGCCTTCAGTTTGACGGCATCCCTCAACACCGCTATCCACCTGCGGGTACGGGGATTGCAGCCACGACAGGCACCGACCACCTTATGGCCACAGCTCCGGTCGGCCGCCTCCACAATGGAGGCGCGAACATGGCCCATTCGGACTCAATGTCCCCCGCCCCACCGGGACATGGGCGAAGTTCTGCCGGAGGTAGGAGTTGAAGCTCCTTCTGACAGGGGATTCCGCCAGACGTTCCCAGCAGACCCGCACTATACGCTTGGGTCTGCCAGGTCTTCCCGGTTTCCTCCCCCACCAGCGGAGCCAACCCACCACCAGGTGGTGATCGGTTGACAGCTCCACCCCTCTCCTCACCCGAGTGTCCAATACATGCGGCCGCAAGTCCGATGACACAACCACAAAGTCGATCATTGAACTGCGGCCTAGGGTGTCCTGGTGCCAAGTGCACATATGGACACCCTTCTGCTTGAACATGGTGTTCATTGTGGACAATCTGTGATGAGCACATTAGTCCAATGACAAAACACCACTCGGGTTCAGATTGGGGGGGCCGTTCCTCCCAATCATGCCCCTCCAGGTCTCATTGTCATTGCCTACGTGAGCATTGAAGTCCCCAAGTAGAACTAGAGTGTCCCCGGGAGAAGAACTCTCCAACACCCCTTCCAAGGACTCCAAAAAGGGTGGGTATTCTGAACTGCTGTTTGGTGCATAAGTGCAAACAACAGTCAGGACCCGTCCCCCCACCCGAAGGCGAAGGGAGTTTACCCTCTCGTCCACCACGGTAAACCACAATGTACAGGCACCCAGCCAGTGTGCAATAAGTATGCCCACCCTTGCTCGGTGCCTCTCCCCGTGAGCAACTCCAGAGTGGAAGAGGGTCCAACCCCCTTCAAGGAGACTGATTCCAGAGCCCAAGCGGTGTGTCGAGGTGAGCCCGACTACATCTAGTCAGAACCTCACAACCTCGCGCACCAGCTCAGGCTCCTTCCCCACCAGAGAGGTGACATTCCATGTCCCTAAAGCTAGCTTCTGCAGCCGAGGATCGGACCGCCAAGGTGCCCGCCTTCGGCCACTGCACCTGACCCCTTTGGCCCCTCCTACAGGTGGTGAGCCCATTGGAGGGGGGACCCACGTGTCTTCATCGGGCTGTGCCTGATCAGGCCAGATGGGTGCAGGCCTGGCCACCAGGCACTCACCATCGAACACCACCCCCAGACCTGGCTCCAGGGGGGGGGGGCCCAGTGATTCGCGACCGGTCGAGGGAAAACGTAAATCCATGTTTTTACTCATCATAAGGGGTCTTTTGAGCCGCACTTAGTCTGGTTCCTCACCCAGGACCTGTTTGCCTTGGATTACCCTACCAGGAGCATAAAGCCCCAGGCAACTTAGCTCCTGGGATCATTGGAACATGCAAACCCCTCCACCACGATAAGGTCTCGGCTCCAGGAGAGGTAGTGTAAATGTTGTTGATGAAATCTATGAGAAAAATAATTCATCAACAAAGATTTTTAATTGATGAATATGAAAATATAATTAACTTACAATGCCAAAAAACCACAATGAAGTGTACTGACAGTAAAAGATCATTAATGCATACAACAAAATAATCATGACATATGTCATAATGGTTAGTCATAGTATTTTAGCACCGGCGGAGGTCAGCATATCCCGGCATGCAAGCAGGAAATTGTAAATAGTCCCTATCTGTAATTGTAAATAGCGCTGTTCTTGTTAATGGTTGCATTTCCCTTTTGTCGCATGTGTGTTTGCCTTTGTCTTGTGTGTACCCTGTGTGATCCTTGTGTGTTCTTAGCTTGTATAAATCTCCCATCATGTGTGCTCTGCTGAGTGTATTTCGGTTCAGTTTTCCTTAGGTGCCTGTTACAGTCCTGATAAGGATTATAATAAAGAGCGTCTTCTTCCCGGCAAGCAAGTCTCCTCGTCATTCTCTGCTCTTGCAATGCCTCAGTCTGTCCGAGGCTACAGTATTCATCAGAGTTAGCTAATAGCAGTAATGATGAATAAAATTGGCTAATCATTACAGTGGGACCCCCGTGCCTGCTGTTTAAGTTACCTGTATTTAAGAATTCTGGAAATGGTTCATAAGTTTAGAACCACGCAATAAGCAAGGATAGACAAATTGGTGGGTACCCACAATATTTTTAAAGAAATAATTTTTTTCTCATTACAGGTTATATACAGGTACAATATGTTTCATTGTAAAATGTGCAAAAGTTTATTCAATGTACTTTACCCCCTTTGAAGGGTATAAAAACATGATTGTCATTGCTGTGTCATCCCTTGATGCATGATATTTTTTCAATGTGCCATAGTCTCTTTGAGTTACAATAAATGTCAGAATCTGTTTTCTTTGGGAGAGTACAGTACTGTACAGTACTGCATAATAATGTAAAATGTACTTTATTTTTACTGTATTCAATGTTGTTAATGCCTTACTAAGTAATTTATCAATTAAACTTTACCATATAAATGTACACAAAAATCATGTTAATAATAATAATAATAATAATAATAATAATATTATCATTATTATTATTATTATTATTAAGTTTTATATATATAGCGCCTTTCTCATTACTCAAGGACGCTTTACAATGCAAACAATGATACAGGAAACAATGCACACGCAACAGCAACAATAACAACAGAAAAACAACAGGAGTGTTACGTAGTAGCAGTTACATTATAGCATTCAACTAAAGCTTGAAAATGGTAAGTGACTGTATCTCTCGCAGACTGTGAGGAAGTGCGTTCCATAATGCAGGTGCTGTCACACAGAACGCCCTGCCACCCACAGAGGATAATCTGAATTTAGGCACGGTAAGAAGGTTGGAGCCCGATGATCTTAGTGTGCGAGCAGGGGTGTATGGAAGAAGAAGGTCAGACAGATAGTGAGGGGCAAGTCCATGGAGCGCTTTGTAGGTGATTAGTAAAATTTTATATTTGATTCTATAAGTGACAAATAACCAATGTCAATCATGAAGAATCGGGGTGATGTGGGCGGATCTTCTCGTATGTGTTAGCAAACGGGCAGCAGAGTTCTGAACATATTGTAGTTTGTTCAGAAGTTTGGATGGGAGGCCAGAAAGCAGTGCATTACAATAGTCAAGGTGGGTAGTGATGAAGACCAGGCTAAGATTATACAATTCCTTGGTGAGACCTCACCTAGAATATTGTGTACAGGTTTGGTCACCATATCTTAAAAAGGACATAGCGGCCTTAGAAAAGGTGCAGCGTAGGGCCACAAGAATGATTCCTGGTCTTAGAGGAATGTCATACGAGGAAAGGTTATTTGAGCTAAATCTGTTCAGCCTCAAGCAAAGGTGACTGAGGGGGGACATGATCCAGGTCTATAAGATTCTAACAGGTTTGGATGCTGTTCAACCGAATAGTTACTTCAGCATTAGTTCAAATACAAGAACTCGTGGCCATAGGTGGAAATTAGCGGGAGAACATTTCAAACTGGATTTAAGGAAGCACTTCTTTACGCAGCGTGTAGTCAGAGTATGGAATAGTCTTCCTGATAACGTAGTGCAAGCTGAATCCTTGGGTTCCTTTAAATCAGAGCTAGATAAGATTTTAACAACTCTGAGCTATTAGTTAAGTTCTCCCCAAGCGAGCTCGATGGGCCGAATGGCCTCCTCTCGTTTGTATAGTTCTTATGTTCTTAAGACATGGATTAGTGTTCTAGTATCCGCAACACTGAGGGATGGATGGAGGTGAGAGATATTGCGGAGTTGGAAAAATGCAGTCTGTACCAGAGAGCTAACATGTGACTGAAAGGTGAGAAACTGATCGAAAAGTATACCCAGATTACGAAAAAGTACTTGATGGTTCTACTAAGACTACATTAACATTATTTTTTATCTTAGACAGAGTGGATAGAAGTGCTTTAGTGCCCACCAGTAGAATTTCTGTTTTATCAACGTTAAGCTGTAAAAAATTTTGAGTCATCCAGTGTGTGATTTCACAGACACCTTAAGTAAAGTCATGTCTGTACTGTGTAGGGTTCTGAAACCGGACTGAAATGGGTCATACAAATTCCATCCATCCATCCATCATCTGCCGCTTGTCCGGGTTCGGGTCGCGGGGGTAGCAGCTTCAGTAGAGGCACCCAGACCTCCCTCTCCTCAGCTAACCCCACCAGCTCCTCGGGGGGGACACCGAGGCGTTCCCAGGCCAGCCGAGAGATATAATCCCTCCAGCGAGTCCTGGGCCTGCCCCGGGGCCTCCTCCCTGTAGGACATGCACGGAAAACCTTTCCGGGTAGCCGCCCAGGAGGCATCCGCACCAGATGTCCAAACCACCTCAACAGGCTCCTTTCGATGTGAAGAAGCAGCGGTTCTACTCTGAGGCCCTCCCGGATATCCGAACTTCTCACCCTATCCCTAAGGGAGAGCCCAGACACCCTGCGGAGAAACCTCATTTCGGCCGCTTGTATTCGCGATCTCGTTCTTTCGGTCATTACCCATAGTTCATGACCATAGGTGAGGGTAGGGACAAAGATGGACCAATAGATCGAGAGCTTGGCTTTTTGGCTCAGTTCTTTCTTAGCCACGACGGACCGGTTAAGCGCCTGCAGAACTGCAGACGCCACTCCGATCCGTCTATCCAGCTCCCGATCTCGCCTACCCTCACTCGTGAACAAGACCCCGAGATACTTAAACTCCTCCACTTGAGGCAGTACGTCTTCCCCAACCCGAAGAGGGCAAACCACCCGTTTCTGGCTGAGAACCATGGTCTCGGACTTGGAGGTGCTAATCCTCATCCCTGCCGCTTCGCACTCGGCTATGAACCGCCCCAGTGCCTGCTGGAGATCCCCAGCAGATGAAGCCAACAGGACGACATCGTCTGCAAAAAGCAGCGAGGCAATCCTGAGGTCACCAAACTGGACACCCTCGACGCCTTGGCTGCACCTAGAAATCCTGTCCATAAATATAATAAACAGGACCGATGACAAAGGGCAGCCCTGGCGGAGCCCAACACGCACCTGGAACACGTCCGACTTATTGCCGGCAATGCGGACCAAGCTTCTGCTCCGTTCGTACAGGGACCGGATCACCCACAACAGTGGACCCCGGACCCCATACTCTCGAAGCACCCCCCACAGAGCACCTTTAGCTAAGATGAGTCTAGACCAGGCTTTTTAAGAACAGGTGTAATAGTGGCAATTTTAATTCTGGTGGGACAGTACAAGTAGCAAGACTACGGTTTATTAAATGTGAAATGGGTACCGTATGGAGTGAGATCACTGCCAAATATACGAGAGCGCAGACGCGTAGATAAACCGAGCAAAACAGACACAGTCTCAGAAATCAGCTACCATGCCTTGAATCTCTGACGTAATTTCCTGTTTTAATTACAAAAACGAGCAGAAAATTGCGAAGCGCGCACGGATTTCAGAAGCGAGCAGAAAACTAAGAAGCGTGTGAGAAATGGTGAATTGAGCGCGAGGCTGCGAGAAGCGAGCGCGAAACGGTGAATCAAGCGCGAGGCTGCGAGAAGCGAGCGCTCTTATCTGCGTTCCAAAGGCGCAGTGCGCGCTCGTAGTGTCTGTTTTGCTCGGTTTATCTATGCGTCTGCGCTCTTGTATATTTGGCAGTGATCTCACTCCATAGTACCGACAGTGTCTGAGCAGTTCTTTATAAGTGTAGTAGGAGCAGGGTCCAACTGACATGTAGATGGACTCGATTTCCTGATTAACTGATTAATAGAAGCAGGAGAGGAGGGAATAGATTCTGATAACGAGTGGGCAGGGGGTTGTGGTATGATGGTGGTTGATGGAGGTGGGTGAGAGGTTGCAAAAAAGGAATTATACAAAGTTTCAATTTTAGACTGAAAATATTTTATAAATGAGTTACAGCGCTCATCAGAAGCAATGGTAGTTTTATTTGGAGACTGACATAACTTATTTACTGTAGAAAAGGGTATTCTATGTCGGCTTGAAGCACTGTTAATAAGAGTAGAGTAGTATGATGAGTGCGCAGCCATAAGAGCAGGTCTGTAAGCCGTCAGGTGTACAGCGTAGGCTAGTGTATGGACTGTCAGACCTGTTTTCTAACATAGCCTCTCAAGATGGCAGCCTGCCTGTTTCATGGTGCGGAGCTCTGGTGTGAATCAGGGGGAGGTGCAAGTAGTAGGGACTAGCATGGATTTAACAGGTGCATAAGTGTCCAGAACTTGGAAATTATAGAGTTATACATTGAAAGTATCTGCACGGGACAAGTCAGGTCTAGAGTATCATGAAGACGAGATGCATGGAGAGCGTCCAAAAAGGATGACTGATCAATAGACTTAAATTTGCGGTAGTTAATCAGTTTTTTTACTTGTTCTAGGCATAGAGTAATTTAAACAGAATTCAATGAGTTTATGATCTGAAAACACCCAAGAGAGAGCCAGAAGCATGGACATCTTGCAAACCAGAGGAACATATAAGGTCAAGTGTATGACCCTTTGTGTGAGTTGGAAAATCAACATGCTGTACAAAACAGAAACAGTCCAATATTGAGCACAGCTCACGAGCAGACGAACAATCAGTGTCCATATGAATATTAAGGTCACCAAGTAAGGTGATCCCCGGAGAGATACCAGAAACAAGAGTAAGCAGTTCATTGAGGTCCAAGAAAAAGTTTGGAAGGAACTTGGGTGGTCTATAGATTAATATCATGTACAGCAATGTATGGCCAGTGATTTTAAAAACCAAATATTCAAATGATGAGATGTTTAGTAATTCAAAAACACTTAAATTAATGCTGTCACGATAGACCACTGCCAAACCGCCACCGCTGCCCGTTAAACAGGGCTTAGACAAAAAGCTATAGCCAGGAGGGGTGAGCAGGTTCAGTTGTAGTCATTCAGAGTTTGCCAAGATTAAACGAGAAGTAGCATGTCCAGATTCTTCGCAATAGACAGTTCATTTAGCAAGGTTGCTTTCTCCGTCAAGGACCGACAGTCAAAGAGAGCACATTGAAGATTTAAATCGGCAACTTTGCCTTGGTTATTCTGCTCCGTAGCGATCGGCAGATAATTCAACACGCTCCTTGATCTAATCAGGCGTCTTGATGTGCCATTTGATGACTCGGGTCTCTCAGTCCAAATTGTCAGAATAGCATCAGAGGAGGTACAGTTAATATGAAAACGACGACGTGGGGAGCGGGGAATATATCGTGGGCGACGAGCGATGCCAAGCTCCTTACACCAGGTATATATTGTTTATCCGAGCCGGGAGTGACTGCGCCAGGTGCAAAGTTGCTGTGAGGAGAAGGTGTTCATACTCTGTGACAGTACCACTGACCAGCACCACTGACCACCACGTTAGCCAGAACCCATAAGTTGCACCCAACTGAGCAGTCAACATAGTAAATCAGAAAGTGGAGGCTGACTCACCGACTATGCTGGCACGGGGGAACCAAAGGGAGAGAGCTCGTGGAGTAGGTGAAGTAATCAACAGGATGCGAGAGAGAGTTCGAATAGAAAATACGGCCAAACAGTGGCAGTTCTGAAACTGAGAAAGTGGCAATCCAGAAGCTAAAATCCAAAATTTAGTCTGACAAACGAGGACAATAATAATAAACACCGGTGAGAAGTGGCAGCCAAAACGTGCATAGTGTTCTCTCAACCGGAACTGATGGATTACATTTGTTACATTTGCGGGTGGTTCGCTGTTATCCCCATTTTTGGCTATCTACAGTTGGTCTTGAAACGTATCACCTGTGGATATGGGGGACTACTCTAATAATAATACTGACGATTATTATTATTATTATTACTATTATTATTATTATTATTGGTGGGACCCTGCTGTTACCGTAGATGGTTTGCTCACACGCTTTCACTTTGCACATGAGCAGACCCATTTCCCCTGCAGTGCAGCATTCTTTTCCACTACCTGGCAAATCCACTGTATTAACCCTCTGCGGTCTAGGGGTAGGGAACACACTATCACTGACTGGGGCACGGTCACACATTTCATTCAATATCATTAACTTAATTCATGGCAAATAAATTATGTCTTATATATTTGTTTTGGCATTAAACTCATCTTAATCTTAGTGTATTTTGTAAATATGTCAGATTTATGTGAAGTTTCTAATTTGACATCAAATTATAGACATTGAAAAATACAGTTTGGAACTCTTGCAGAAACATTATAAAAGTACATAGTAAGCAATGGTGGAAGTTTGTTTTGATCCCAGATATCTGATCACCAAAGTCTTGGCTACATAAGAAATTTACAGATGAGAGGGGGCCATTCGGCAAGTAATGAAGATGACTAAATGGTGTATTGCAACATTCCGTTGGATAAATAAATAGGTACCCTGCCGTACCTACCACAGACTCACCCAACACCCTAAAGAAATTTTTTAAGGTTGGCTTTTGTATACCCTGTATATTTCTTTAGTCATGATTGCTAGTCTCAATATCCAGATAGGTTATGTTTGTGTGTGTCCTTAGACAATCATAGTGTTTTGTGTGCCACTCTTATAACCATGTTCTCGGAGTATCACCTATTTTACCCCTCACACTTGAACACATACAAGTTTGAATAAATAAATATGTATAGCTACCACTACATATATGTTCTCACGGTTAAACCAGAAGAATCTTGGAAATTAAACAGTGTAACCAGGTGTCCTAACTATCAGACGTTCTTTCTTTAACAACCCCCTCCCCTTTTCTTCCATATTCCTCTGTAGCCCTTTTCTGATCTTTGTGATCCGTTAGCATTTCTTTGTCCTACTATTCTGCTTTAAAAAAACTGAATTAAGGTGTACATTATCCATTCTGGGGAGCAGATCAATTGGTATAAGCCACACCAACCAAAGTATGTTGCTCCCAGATTTAAATTTGTACTTAAATTGGTATTACCACAAACTAACGGCCACACCTATCTAAGGGTAAGATGTGCTGTTTGAATGTGAATATGTAATGTAACGTCAGTACAATTTACCCAAAGTGTAACATCGAGGTTACTAACATCGAAGGTTGATGTGCAACCCAAAACACCTATACCATATACTTATGCGAGTCAGTAACATACATAATACAAGTAATTGTTAGTTAATTGATTAATACAGATGGTATGAGGTGTGAACCGCCAGGCTGGGATGGCATGTTTGGTGTCAAAGTGACAGAAAATCACTCCTGATTCCAAATCTGGTCAGTGGTTACCACAAAACTGTATATATCAAAAGTTACACCAGTTTAATGAAAATCAGTAAAGGGGAATCAGTCTGGTCATATATCCCAAAAGGACTGCCACAGACACCCCTCCGAAAGCCTGCCAACTGGATGGTCAGCTATTGGTTCAGGTGTCAAATTCCTGGTCATCCCATGAACTTTAGACCAAAACCTGGCACCTCTGAACAAAGCCAAGAAAGAGAAGCAAAGAGAAGGCAAGAGAGAATATCAGCCTGCAGAGAGACAGAGAAGAGCAGACCAAAAGAAGCCTTCCTGAAGCCTGTCGGTGAAGCTGCTACCCATGAGAGAACTGCAACCAAGACAAAGACTTTCACCTTAAAGCTTTACAAGGAGAGAGAATCCAAGGGGCTCCACTCTAACAACCGCTCCAAACGCTGTGCCTTCTTGACTGCTACCATTCCGTCAGCGCATCACCTCTGCAGTCTACTGCCAAGACCCCCTCCACTCTGCAACCAAGTAAACCAACTTCCTTTCATCCTAACAACCTAAGCTATTCTGTTAACCTGCTATATGACTTTAGGGTCATATTTCCACAAACTGTGCTTGCTTTGCAGAACAGTATTTCCCTTTTTAAGGTTATCCATTTAAATCTGGTCATTGTATTTCCATAATTACATTGTTTGTTTCTATTCCATTATTTCGTGTTTGTTGTTTAAGTGTAATGTCTGTCTTATGTTAGTTGTAGTGTTAGTTAGGAATAAATGTATGTCTTTTACACAACTTCAATCTCCGTTCTTTGAGTACTAACAATAGTCCCTGCCTATGTGTGGTCTGGCTGCTAAGCTTTAAAACCTCAAACTCACCTGAAATATTGTGAGACTATCTCTCAACGGCCGTGAGGGGAGCTTCACTACCAACCGTTTACACTACAGTACCTGGTGATGTAGCTCGGTGGACCTGCATTCTGACCCAGGTTGTTGAGTGATACTGGTAATTAGTGAATCCCATTTAAGTCTCACATTAACAGACTCACAGGGATTCCACAATTGAGTTTGGAGGAACCAACCATTCAGCATAACGATTAGTTAATAATCATCATTAAATACTGATTAATTAAAACTTAATTTCCTTATACATTGGTGGAGATATTAAAATTTATCTGAGCTAATAATTCCTACAAGGGTCAAAATGGACAGATATTTCACAGGTACGAAAAGAAACACAAGTGGTGCTTCTGAGAGACACGAAGCAAATGCCGAAACCGGCAAAAAAACAAGAAATATGATGAATCATATCTTGCTCTGGGTTTCTCTGTTAATGTGATAGGAGATGAGGAGAGACCTGTCTGTATTTTATGTTTGAAAACGTTGGCAGCTGATAGTATGAAACTCAACAAATTAAACTCTCACAATGCCTTGCTCACCTGTCTTCACAAGTTTCTGCATTTGTTCTTGTTTATACAGACTGAATTTTATTGTTGTATTTCCGGAAAAGTGCAAATTATGCTTAATTTGCCTTTTTTCGACTATTGAAGCAGTGTAGTGACAAATGTCACAGAAAGTTGTGTGAAGTGAAAGTTGTTTTTTTTGCTTAACAAAATTTACTGAAGAAATTAATGTTAATTAATTTGGTGTTATCTAAATAAAGTTAAACCTAGGCTTTTCTGTCATTGTTTTGTTGAGGTGGGGCGTGAAAATATTTCTTCCTGTTTAGTGGGGAATGATAGAAAATGTTTGAGAACCACTGATTTAAAACAAAAATCTTCATAGGAACACTTACACTGTATGTAGCCCAAAAAATCTTGGAAACTGCATTTACTGCTACAGTCATTAGTACAAGGAAAAGTATAAGTACTGAACCCCGACTGACACAAAGTGCCTCTTCACAAGATACAGTACCTCTTTTAGTTACATCCTTCAGTCACCCACAAGTGCTCTCAACACAAAAGGACATCTCTTCAAAATTGTGAGATGGTCAAACAGTCTATACTCTTCAGCAACCATGCTCAAAAACTGGTAAAAATACTATTCAGCACACACCTATACTGGAATGTATTTGTGTCTCAAGACACAAAACTAGTAGCTTAAGATAATTGTTGATATTATGCTACTTTAGCTTAATTGATTTTAATTAATTTTAGGTTGTACAATACATACTATTACCAGCTTGTGATTTATATTTGGGATCATTCCATCAATTAATCATATTTAAGGAAATTTCCCATTTAACCACATCAAATTTGCCTGAAAAAAAAATTCCAGAGGGAAGATATACTTCTTAATAAGTATCTACTGTTATTTGTTTACTCAACAACAATAATAATAATAATGGTAATAATAATATTAATAATAATTGTCAGGGTCAGCACCTGTCTGATCCTACCCTACGTGTCCCGCCTTTCCACTCCTTGTCTAATCCTTGTGTGTTCCCCTGTTCCTTGGATTGCCACATGGCTCAGGGTTTGAGTGTGAAGTACTGAGGCTGTTACCCTACAGACATGGGTGCAAAGCCAGTCTTACCTGGGGGGTATTCCAGAAAGCAGGTTATGTGACATACCCGGGTAAGTTTAAGGGTAAGTTAGTGGATAACCTCAACTTTCGGTTCCAAAAACGGAGGTTAACTTTCTGGGTATGTATGTAACCATACAGTAGCAGCTTACTCTCTGAAGATAACCTGCTACTGAGCAGGTTATGTTCCAGGGTAAGTTTGTTGCAGAAGGTTACTGAGCATGGCGTGGCCTTTTGATGACGATCCTGTGAATGTCGAGGCATAAATTATACAAGGTTTTTTTCGCCGGGAGAGAGTTATAAGACCGCGTATTGATGTCTTGTCATTTCCTAATGATTATTTGAAAAAGCGTTATCAGTTTTCAAAAGAATCGTTCATTTACTTAACATCTCTTGAAACCGCATATTGCAAATGTCACAAACCCAAACCGCGGGTCTGCGCTTAGCACAGAAAACATTCTGTGCATAGCACTTCGGTTTTTTGCGTCAGGGCATTTTTTGTACAATATGGGCGACGCAGAGCATATAGGAAAGGCAACTGTGTGTAGAGCCGTTCGCACAGTATGTCTGGTACTTAACGCTTCTTACACACGTTTATACAGTTCCCTGTCCATAAAGCTCTGCGTGTTATTAAAGAGGAATTCCACAGAGTGGTAGGTTTGTCCTTTGTAGTAAAATCTATGATGCATATTTAATATATAGTCATACTATTTATATCTATAGTCTACATGTATTCATCCTGCACACACACACACTTGATACTTCCCTATATGACTTTCTATTTCAGGGTTTCCAAATGTAATTTGGAATACATGTAATACATGTATAGTGACAATAAAAGGCATTCATTCATTCATTCATAATTGGGTGCATTGATGGCACCTTCTGTTACGTCATGCTCCGTCCGCTCCTAGTGTGTGCCACGCCCCCTCATTCTCCACGTGTGGTTTCCTGATTGTGCCCTGCTGTTTCCTGTTTTGTCTGCCTGGTCTGGTGTATTTAGTCCGTGTCTCCGTCTCCGTACCCCAGACTCACCATTGATGTTGCTCATCGTACGTCCCCTGTCCTGTTCTACCAATAAACCCCCATTGGTACCCGACTTCCTGGCTCCGATCGCCTGTTTTCCTGCTCCGTTGCCCGCGATCGTAACACCTACATTCCTATTAAAGCTCCTTCAATAAATGAGGGAGACTATGTTAATAGATAGATAGATAGATAGATAGATAGATAGATAGATAGATAGATAGATGTCTTTATTGTCACTATACAAGTACAGCGAGATAGCGGAGGAAATCTATTCATAGTATCAATGTGCAGGTAACTTGATTTTGTATCCTTAATTTTTTGCCTTGTTAAAATCATCAAACTCATTACTTTTTTCCACTAACTATAGGTAATCATTACAGGACAGTACAATGCTGGTTACCACTGGTTGCCCTCAGATGGGGTGAGGGGAGGTGGTGGTGGGCTCCCGCCAGTTAGACGGGCTTCAGCCTTTTTTCTATTAGCTACATGACAGAAAGAATATACTAAATCGTGTTTAATAAATAGTTAAGTGATCGTGTAATCAATTACCTTTTTGCAGAATGTTTTTGTGTTTCATTTTGACTTTGACTCAAAGTTCTTCTGTCTCCAGAAGGATTACACCTTATTAAATAAGAAACCATATATTGCTAGTCGATACACATTGTTATTTTAACCTAAAGAAATGAATGGCAGGAAAAGTAAATGCTTTCATAGTGATTTAACAGTAAAAAGGATGCGGAAGGGTTATGTGTTTAATTATTTTGCATTATAATAAAAGGGGAGGCGATGTCAAATTTGCAATTTAATACACACGCATTTACTCTGTCCTTTATTTTTTGCCAAGCCAACTCTTTCTTTAGCCGATGCAGCCGTATTGCTTTTTTTCATTATTATTGGCTTGAATTCCTCATATGCGTGCATTAAAACTTCCAACTCCGCCTCTGTGAAGTATGCCGCTCTCTTTTTTTCACTTTGATTTTCCATTCTGACTCGTGAAATCGGCGATCAATTGAAAACGTCTTTATGTATGCACGGTGCACGCGCATTAACTCTGGGTAAGCAATAGGAGGTTGACTGAACTTACTCTTCTCAGGTGTTTTGGAACCGACATACTCATGGTATGCGGGTTTGGGGTATATCAACCCAGAGGTTAAGATTTACCAAATGGTAAGTTAACCAAGCTTTCTGGAATACCCCCCTGTTCTGTTTAATTATTGATGTTTTGTTCCTAATGTTTGTAGTTATTTTGGTTCTCTGTTTGGTTTGCCCTGTTTTTGTCCTGTGTGATTTTAGTTTTTGTCTAGGTTTATTCAGCCCTGTGTGACATGCCTCTTTGTTTGTAGTTTTGGTTTAAGGTTCCTTAGTTTAATGCTTGCTTAAGTGTAATCTACCCCACCTGTTCCTTGTTGTCCTGAGTCCTTTTTGTTTTGGTTAATTGATTATTAGTCGCGCCTGTTCACTGTTCCTGTGTATTTAAGTGCTTGCTTTTGTTTTTCTCTTTAGTCAGTCATTGTGAGAAGTTACTCTGTGTGCTTATGTTCTCTGCTTGGTTTTCTAGTCTTGCTCCCCATCTAGCCCAGTTCCTTTGTTGTGTTACTTAGTACAGACGCTCCTCTACTTACGAACTTTCAACTTACGAACTTTCAGACATAGAAACGAAGAGGACTCCAAATTATGTTCATCGGGCTCCCATTTCCTGTCAGCAACATCAATTTTTTTTTATGCGCTCCAATTCTGCCTAGTACGATTTCTGGCTGCTACACCCACCACGCAGCAGCATAACGTGCGTACTCCCAGCATCCTAGTTGTTTGTACTTGCATATACCCTTAAAATGATGTTGAATAACGACCTACGAACATTTCAAATTACGAACGGCTGTTTGGAATGTATCTCATTCGTAAATAGAGGAGTGTCTGTAGTTTCTTTACTGTATTCTGATTTCTCCCAGGTTGTTTTTGATCCCTTGTGATCCTTTATTTTGGGTCTTCTCCAGTGTTCAGTTCCCTAATAAACCCCTTTTCTCTTGTGAGCCACCAATAGATTGTCATCTCTTTTTCGGACCTGTGCCATAAGTAATAATAATAAATAAATACATTTATTAATTAATTAAAAGATGACGGTGGGAATGTTTTTAGACCTTTCTAGTGTCGTGTACTGAGGGCCCATTTTTCAAATGCAACATCTAGACTTAAGCTAGGTCCTTAAAATTTTATAGGGTATCTGGTATAGAAACTTATGAATATACACTCACCTAAAGGATTATTAGGAACACCATACTAATATGGTGTTTGACCCCCTTTCGCCTTCAGAACTGCCTTAATTATACGTGGCATTGATTCAACAAGGTGCTGAAAGCATTCTTTAGAAATGTTGGCCCATATTGATAGGATAGCATCTTGCAGTTGATGGAGATTTGTGGGATGCACATCCAGGGCACGAAGCTCCCATTCCACCACATCCCAAAGATGCTCTATTGGGTTGAGATCTGGTGGCTGTGGGGGCCATTTTAGTACAGTGAACTCATTGTCATGTTCAAGAAACCAATTTGAAATGATTCGAGCTTTGTGACATGGTGCATTATCCTGCTGGAAGTAGCCATCAGAGGATGGGTACATGGTGGTCTTAAAGGCATGGACATGGTCAGAAACAATGCTCAGGTAGGCCGTGGCATTTAAACGATGCCCAATTGGCACTAAGGGGCCTAAAGTGTGCCAAGAAAACATCCCCCACACCATTACACCACCACTACCAGCCTGCACAGTGGTAACAAGGCATGATGGATCCATGTTCTCATTCTGTTTACGCCAAATTCTGACTCTACCATTTGAATGTCTCAACAGAAATCGAGACTCATCAGACCAGGCAACATTTTTCCAGTCTTCAACTGTCCAATTTAGGTGAGCTCGTGCAAATTGTAGCCTCTTTTTCCTATTTGTAGTGGAGATGAGTGGTACCCGGTGGGGTCTTCTGCTGTTGTAGCCCATCGCCTCAAGGTTGTGCGTGTTGTGGCTTCACAAATGCTTTGCTGCATACCTCGGTTGTAACGAGTGGTTATTTCAGTCAAAGTTGCTCTTCTATCAGCTTGAATCAGTCGGCCCATTCTCCTCTGACCTCTAGCATCAACAAGGCATTTTCGCCCACAGGTCTGCCGCATACTGGATGTTTTTCCCTTTGCACACCATTCTTTGTAAACCCTAGAAATGGTTGTGCGTGAAAATCCCAGTAACTGAGCAGATTGTGAAATACTCAGACCGGCCCGTCTGGCACCAACAACCATGCCACGCTCAAAATTGCTTAAATCACCTTTCTTTCCCATTCTGACATTCAGTTTGGAGTTCAGGAGATTGTCTTGACCAGGACCACACCCCTAAATGCATTGAAGCAACTGCCATGTGATTGGTTGATTAGATAATTGCATTAATGAGAAATTGAACAGGTGTTCCTAATAATCCTTTAGGTGAGTGTATATGGACTCTCAGAAATGCAGTTCAAGTTTAACATAGAATACTGAGTGCCCGAATTTCCCAAAAAACTGACCACACTGTAGAAACCACAATTTTAAAGGTAGGGTACTGATATTTTATATCAGGGGTGGGTAGGGTAACCACCTAATCCATGTCAGGAGGGATACTATGAGCTACTTCAGCTTTTACAAAGTACTTTAAAGCTGAATGGGTTCTGTGCTCTGCTAAAATGTTTGGTTAGTTCCTAGATTGAAAGACTCATCCAGCTGTTTCGCATTAACATTACTGACACATATGCATGATTATAGGAGACTGACCAATCAGCATAAGTGAAATCCTGGTCCTTTTAATTGAAATGTATGAAATGGTAGTTTACAAATCCTGTTGTAGCTCATAGTGTTCCTCCTGACATGGATTAGGTGGTCATCCTAGGGGTGGGCAATCTTATCCGCAAAGGGCCAGTGTGTATGTGGGTTTTCGCTGCAACTCCCTAATTAGGTCACTAATTAGAGGACTGATTGGCTGAAGAGTCCTCACACCTGGGTTTGAACAGCTGACCTAAAGGTTATCCCAAAAACCTGCATACACACCGGCCCTTTGTGGATAAGATTGCCCACCCCTGTTTTATATACAGCTTCACGTGTACAAGATACAATATATTGTCTGAAATAGTCAATAATCAAAGTAATGCTTTTATAAATATTAAACAAAAAAAAGAAAATTCATTATCCTTAGTGTGATATTCCCCAAGTATGACATCATGTACCACATCCAAATTTCTTTTGTGGGAAGAACAAGTTTCTGTTAATATTATATCCAGAATTTGCGATGGTGTTCTCTCTCATTTTCCTCAACATGATTTTTTGAATTACTTCTGTGTTCCTGCTCAATGGTCTCTGAGTGAATATTCAAACACTTTTGAAAAATCAATATTTTCAGGATAGAGGGCTTAAATTTTACACAGTGATTCCTCTATCATGGTAAAATACATTGTGAAAGATAGGCCCAATCACAGGATTACTTACAGATATATCGAAGCTCCAAAATGGACAAAAATGCACAATTTCATTAGTCCATTTCCAAGATATTAAACCATGAATCACCTTAGCAAACATCTGATGTTTGAAAATACATGTATATTGATATTCAGTGAATGATTCACTGTGATGCTAACAGACATTGAGCTAATATGAAATTTTTAGAGAAACTATCACCAACAGCACTTATTTCATTAAAAATGGTTCTTCAATACACAATGGTAGAAAAAGGCCTAAAAACACCTCCACCCCGTCCCTTATTTTTTTATTTTTGAGAAAACTAATGACAATAGGGACCTGACATTTTGTACATTTCCTATTGGGAAGTATATCCCCCTGAGTTGGTCAGGTCAGAGGCATCTGATGAAATGACATGGAATGATCCTTTAAGAGACTACAAAATGTCATAATAAGGGATGTGTAATTCTAATTTAAACCTTGTGTCAAACATGTTGACTGGATAATACTCAATTTATCTATATAAAATAGAGGCCAAATAGGCAAGTAGGCCTATAGTTGACTAGGTTTAAATTTGCCATACAAATTCAATTCTACCTAATAACTTTGCAGTCACAGAATAGGGGATTCATAAAAATGTTTTGTTTCCACAAATTTAAATAACCTGATGCCTTTGTATAACAGCAGGTACAATGGCACACATTACAACGAAAGCATGTTCTGTCTTACTTTACAGTAATTTCAAAGTAAAAGTCAAAGTGAAGCAACATCAAAACAATTCAGTTCTCTTTAGAAGGGAAACAAAATGAAACATTTGGCAAAACAAAGAAAAAAGGTAAGTGCAAGAAAAGTAAACATTAACATTAAAATATTAAGATTACAAAATATCACAGCAAAGCAAGAAGAAACACTTTCAACGCTAAAGGTAAATTTGATCTAAAGCAAGCTTTGTTCTTTGCAGTGATTACTGCATTTCATATTAGTATCTACAGGGATCTTCTGAAATAGTTCAACAGTCTCCACTACAAAGATAAGTCACCAAAGCACTTCATAGCCTTATGGTATCCGCTACAGTGAGAAGTGCCATAAAATTATATAAAATATAATCACCACACTAAAAGCACAATAAATCAAATACCAACAGCTTTGCTTTCAATAAAATAAGTATCTTGTCATGAGAGTATCTTGATATATATGAAATCTTTTTTCAGCTATACAGTATCAAAATGTATAAACCCACTGCGTCAGGAAAAGACATCCGATATTTGTCATAGTGTCAGCCATCATCCCTCACTTGCAAAGCAAGATAAGAAGAGATGAGAGAGGGGGAGGGCAGCTAGCTCCACTATTTGACCAGAACCATGGTGCTCCTAAAGTGCCAATCAGTTCAGTGTTGTAAGGAGAAACAGCAGCCAAAAATGAGACTGCACAAGGTCTAAAAGGAACTCATAATATCCTTTTATTTGAATCTCTTGATATTTCAATGCAAGCTAAGGACGGATAAGAAACCTGAGCATGATAGCTCTCCATGGGGTGTGCTCCAGAACTGCGGAACATTATAGTGAATATGAGGTGCGTGTCACCTTTAAATAGGCAGTAGGAGCAGGTGGTTTCAAATAGATCTGGGTAAAAACTAATCAAGGGTAACAGAATTTTACCAATGTTTATCATGTGCATTAAATGCATAAATCTTACCATTAAAAGAAAATTAAATCATGAGCGATAATGCAGTGCCACCTTAAGCAGCCAACCCCCCCCCCCCCACCCACACACACAGACACATATGTCTCCCAGCCTGCATTACCAAATTCAACCATAGCTATAATCTTTATATCACAAACGATGGTCATTCGGAAAGATAAATCTTAAGCAAAATGATTTTACAGTATATCCACTGACCTTATACAGCAGATGAAAGCAGAACAATGGCCACAGTGCAGCTTTTGAATCCTGGGCGAGGAAGAATACACAAGGCGTGTTGAGTGACAATCATGCGCAGGGGGCAGGGTGATGATGCTGTTCTCATGGAGATCCTGGAATAAAGGGGACCACATGGAGTGTTTTTTATAGACTAAACAGGCTTCTGTGATTTCTTCTATTGATCAGTGTTTTTCTTTCCCTCTCCTTACTCTCTTGTTGACTTGCTCCCTCTGTATGAGATGGTAAAGCTGTAGCTGTGTCGCATTAGGATGTGTCCTCCCAATACAGCAGTCAACACTGCCTCTCTCTCCCTCTCTCCCCCTCTCTCCCCCCTTCATACTCCAAAGCAGCTGCCCCCTCCTCTTCTCTTTCTGCTGTCGCCCCTCCTTCATCCACACGCATAAGCCCTCCCATCACCTTCTATTCTGTTTCATGCTTTCTCTCTCATTGCTCCCTCTCCTGTTCATTCAAATGAAATGGATAACACAGCCATGCAGTCTCAGTGTCCTTTGTTTCTGTCTGCCTCAGCATGCAGTCAGCTTACACCCTAGTGTATATCTTTGTTTTCTTCCTGAAGCTGATTTTTGGCCCCTCCCCCACAGCCTCCTCCATTCCTTTTGTAATGAATATATCATGAAAGGCACATATGCTTGCATAAAGAGGCACCTTATTCTTTTCTTCCAAGAAGTGCCCCCAGCATTTATGCCATTTCATCCTTATATATAAATATAGCCAAATTACTAAGAATCAAGGACAGCAGCCATATTTTAAGCAGCATAACAGTTGTCCCTCCAGGTTCATGAATATGACATTCGCCAGTTTGGTTATATGTGAGTTGACTTGAACAATTAAACAGGAATGTTTTTGGAGATCACAAAAGCTCACATATGATACCAAAGCCAAAAATATATAAACAATACTGAAAATCATTTGTTTTTCAGTATATTTGGACAGCGACACAATTTTCATAGTTCTGTACACCACCATGAAGTAGGGTTGGGTATCGTTTGGGGTTTTTTCGATACCGGTGCCAAATCGATACTTTTAAAATGGTACCAGTGCCAAAACGGTGCCTGAACCGATACTTTACAAAAGCCACAAAATGATGGTGGATGACTCAAGAATACATTTTTATTGAACAAAAAATTGAATGCTTAAAATTGAACAATATATTAAAAGTTTAAAGTATATATGAATATATATGTAAATACAAAAAACAACAACAAAACATAAGCCACCTATGTAATGTTAATTTAACATTACATTAGCCTACTACTAACCTGCGGAAAGGTTGCTGTCATCATCATAATCGGTGGACTCCTTTCTGCTATGGTTGGTATGACTGGGGCTGGGGTTATCCACACCGATCGTGCCAGCTGTTGTCCGCAAGCTGTCAAGCACGGTGCATCCCTCTGCTTTTAAGTTTATTCCGTGTACCCTCAAATGTTTCATTAGATTTGACGTGTTTCCCCCTTTACACGCAACTGCTGTAAAACATTTGCTGCACGCCGCGGTGTTGGAATCCTTTCTTGTGGAATATAGACACACTTTCGACCGTTTAGTTTTAGGCATTTTAACAAAAGTTGTTTAATTTAGCAAGCTAAGATAGCGGTAGACCACCTGCTGCCGTCAGAGCAAGTCTAACGTTAGTTGCTGCATTCACGCGCATCTCGGATGGTCTCATTTCCTGATGATATCACGTGTGTGTTGATGAATCTTATGCTTATTACAACTGTGTCATCATAGCCCCAGAGAACAAATATTTCAATCGACAGTTCAGGCATCTAAGTGGCACCGAAATTCGCGTTTTGTTTCGGTCCGGTACATACCGGTTATGTACACTCACCTAAAGGATTATTAGGAACACCTGTTCAATTTCTCATTAATGCAATTATCTAATCAACCAATCACATGGCAGTTGCTTCAATGCATTTAGGGGTGTGGTCCTGGTCAAGACAATCTCCTGAACTCCAAACTGAATGTCAGAATGGGAAAGAAAGGTGATTTAAGCAATTTTGAGCGTGGCATGGTTGTTGGTGCCAGACAGGCCAGTCTGAGTATTTCACAATCTGCTCAGTTACTGGGATTTTCACGCACAACCATTTCTAGGGTTTACAAAGAATGGTGTGCAAAGGGAAAAACATCCAGTATGCGGCAGTCCTGTGGGCGAAAATGCCTTGTTGATGCTAGAGGTCAGAGGAGAATGGGCCGACTGATTCAAGCTGATAGAAGAGCAACTTTGACTGAAATAACCACTCGTTACAACCGAGGTATGCAGCAAAGCATTTGTGAAGCCACAACACGCACAACCTTGAGGCGGATGGGCTACAACAGCAGAAGACGCCACCGGGTACCACTCATCTCCACTACAAATAGGAAAAAGAGGCTACAATTTGCACGAGCTCACCAAAATTGGACAGTTGAAGACTGGAAAAATGTTGCCTGGTCTGATGAGTCTCGATTTCTGTTGAGACATTCAAATGGTAGAGTCAGAATTTGGCGTAAACAGAATGAGAACATGGATCCATCATGCCTTGTTACCACTGTGCAGGCTGGTGGTGGTGGTGTAATGGTGTGGTGGATGTTTTCTTGGCACACTTTAGGCCCCTTAGTGCCAATTGGGCATCGTTTAAATGCCACGGCCTACCTGAGCATTGTTTCTGACCATGTCCATCCCTTTATGACCACCATGTACCCATCCTCTGATGGCTACTTCCAGCAGGATAATGCACCATGTCACAAAGCTCGAATCATTTAAAATTGGTTTCTTGAACATGACAATGAGTTCACTGTACTACAATGGCCCCCACAGTCACCAGATCTCAACCCAATAGAGCATCTTTGGGATGTGGTGGAACGGGAGCTTCGTGCCCTGGATGTGCATCCCACAAATCTCCATCAACTGCAAGATGCTATCCTATCAATATGGGCCAACATTTCTAAAGAATGCTTTCAGCACCTTGCTGAATCAATGCCACGTAGAATTAAGGCAGTTCTGAAGGCGAAAGGGGGTCAAACACCGTATTAGTATGGTGTTCCTAATAATCCTTTAGGTGAGTGTATATGATTAAGTTTCATTCAAAGTAAATACTAAAATTGTTGTTTTATATTTTTGTGTGTGCATTTCTATGAATATGTGAGTATATGCATTATTGTGTTACACTTTGCATGCTGGTAGTAAGTATTTCAATGGTACCAATATTTCTGCGGAAGATATACACTCACCTAAAGGATTATTAGGAACACCATACTAATACGGTGTTTGACCCCCTTTCGCCTTCAGAACTGCCTTAATCCTACGTGGCATTGATTCAACATGGTGCTGAAAGCATTCTTTAGAAATGTTGGCCCATATTCATAGGATAGCATCTTGCAGTTGATGGAGATTTGTGGGATGCACATCCAGGGCACGAAGCTCCCGTTCCACCACATCCCAAAGATGCTCTATTGGGTTGAGATCTGGTGACTGTGGGGGCCATTTTAGTACAGTGAACTCATTGTCATGTTCAAGAAACCAATTTGAAATGATTCGAGCTTTGTGACATGGTGCATTATCCTGCTGGAAGTAGCCATCAGAGGATGGGTACATGGTGGTCATAAAGGGATGGACATGGTCAGAAACAATGCTCAGGTAGGCCGTGGCTTATAAACGATGCCCAATTGGCACTAAGGGGCCTAAAGTGTGCCAAGAAAACATCCCCAACACCATTACACCACCACCACCAGCCTGCACAGTGGTAACAAGGCATGATGGATCCATGTTCTCATTCTGTTTACGCCAAATTCTGACTCTACCATTTGAATGTCTCAACAGAAATCGAGACTCATCAGACCAGGCAACATTTTTCCAATCTTCAACTGTCCAATTTTGGTGAGCTCGTGCAAATTGTAGCCTCTTTTTCCTATTTGTAGTGGAGATGAGTGGTACCCGGTGGGGTCTTCTGCTGTTGTAGCCCATCCGCCTCAAGGTTGTGCGTGTTGTGGCTTCACAAATGCTTTGCTGCATACCTCGGTTGTAACCAGTGGTTATTTCAGTCAAAGTTGCTCTTCTATCAGCTTGAATCAGTCGGCCCATTCTCCTCTGACCTCTAGCATCAACAACGCATTTTCGCCCACAGGACTGCCACATACTGGATGTTTTTCCCTTTGCACACCATTCTTTGTAAACCCTAGAAATGGTTGTGTGTGAAAATCCCAGGGTACTGAGCAGATTGTGAAATACTCCGACCGGCCCGTCTGGCACCAACAACCATGCCACGCTCAAAATTGCTTAAATCACCTTTCTTTCCCATTCTGACATTCAGTTTGGAGTTCAGGAGATTGTCTTGACCAGGACCACACCCCTAAATGCATTGAAGCAACTGCCATGTGATTGGTTGATTAGATAATTGCATTAATGAGAAATTGAACAGGTGTTCCTAATAATCCTTTAGGTGAGTGTACATTAACAACTTAAATGCACTTTTCCAGTTTTGAATTATTCCCATATCATTACCTTAATTTAAATTTGCACTATTGGTTCCCATACACATACATCAATATTCAGTAACCCTTAAACTTATTAATTCAAATAACCTAAAGCCGGCATTAATTTAATAAACCCCAAATGTTCACCGTCGCAGGCCTGTACGCCGCTCGTGTCCGCTGTAGCCTAGCCAAATGGCGGCTTCCAACAGATGGAAAATAACCAGGTACCTGAACCTTCGGGATATCACTGAATCACAAGCGTGGAAATTCTGTACGATGAAGATGAGGAGACTCCATCTGCACCCGTCCGTCGCGATGTTAGGTGAGTCCAGTGCAACAGTCCAGCGAATCCGGTGTCCTCCGGGTCACTGGTGCGGCGTTCGCACTGTTAGCTGTCCGCTAACACTTCAGCTCCGTCCACCATAGGCACCTTTAGCCACTGTGCGCTACCTCCCTTAACTTTTGCCAGGGTCCCCAGCCGTTAACTTCAGTCCGAAGTTACACTTAACCACCGACAAACTTTCCTACCCATCAAGTCACTTTTTTTGCATACTTATACAGGTGGTTTTAGCAAATACACTCTCCGTGTACTTCACCGTTAACTCTCATTTTTTTTCGCCCCTCCCTCGCTCTTTTCTTCCTACTTTCTTCCACCCTCGGATGCATACTCCCGTCTCATACATTTCAATTATATTCGTACAATAATACCAAAGAATATTATAAATAACATTAAGCACAGATCAATACAGTACATGAACACTTATTTTTTTAGTATTTACAGAATTGGTCAACTTTGCATTACTTTTTTTTTATATATTCCCTCCTCCACTCCCCCTCTGCAGAGGACTACTTTATTTGTATTTTTTATTTAATTATTATTTTTTTTTATTTTATATTTTTATTTACTTCCTCAAAAGAACAAGAGGGGGGTGAAACAAAGGAGAAGAAGGGGGTTAAGAGAGAGAGGGAGAGAGAGGAAAAAGAAGTAGAAAAGAAAAAACAAAACAGATAATCTGCTTCCATGTCTGCTGAAAAGAGAAAGACAACATACAACATCTGTACTAATCACAACGATCATCAAACGTTAAATGTTGCTGAACAGCACACACAACCAGCATTACAACACATGCCCAGAAGCAACAGCCGATGAAGACAGTGTGTGTCCGTGAGCACATGTCCGTGAGCGCGCTGGTGTTCATAAGGTTTCTCCATGTAAATGTCTAGTAGTGTGTGTGGGGAGCCACAGCCCCGCCCACCCAAGACATGAAGCCGACACGGAGGAGACCCGGGCCCCAGACATCCAGAGGCCCCCCAGGGCACGGGAACCCCAGGAGGACCACCGCAGGGACAATTGCAGCCCCCACCCAGAAAAGGGCAGAGGAGCGCTCCGGAGGGGGGCCATCCGGCAGCCACATCACAGGAGCCCCTGGGGGCCCTGGCGGCGAGCACGCAGGCTCCGTCAGCGGCCAGCCACACCAGGGCAGACTGGACCCCAGGCCCAGAGGTCCAAGGGCCCCCCCACCCCCCAGCCGGGGCCCGACAAAGCCGGAAGGACCAGGCCCCGCCAGGCAACCGCCGAGAGTGAGCCAGCACACACCAGAGCATCCAGCCCCAGACATCGAGAACCACCAACACATCAGCAGCCGGGGGCCTCATCCACCAGCAGGGAGTGTGGCGGGGGGCAATAGAGCCTGAGATGTTATTTCAGGTGGAGTCTAAGACCCAACCTGACACATGCGTATAGACAAACAGGCATACACATACACAAGCATACATTCCCACCCTCATGCACACATAAACAAATATTCACCCATTCACCCAACATGAAGACACACAGAAATGAACGCCGTACACACACTCACACTCCCCATATATACTCTATACTCCGAGATCCAGGCACCACCCCCCCCAGAGGGGCAATCCGCCACCAGACCCCGGAGATGGATCCCTTTTTTCCTCTGGCGTGGGCACAAGAAGACCACCCTGGACCCCGCAGCAGCCGAGAAGCCCACCAGCCCAGACCCCGACCGGATGGCCAGCTCTTCTCAGCCCCCGGCTCCAGATGGCAAACAGAGAACGGGGGTGTAAAAAGACCATGCTTCCCTCTGCCCGCTCAGATGTGGTGTTAGCGCGTGTTCTAAAGTGCTTTAAAACAGGGGAAGGGCATGGTGCTAACCACCCTCTGCCAATCAGCAGCTGGTGTCAGCTCGGCCCCTCCCCAGAACCCTCAGTGTCTATGTGCAACTTAAAATTCAGAAGCGGGCACTGGCACCAGAGGTAAGGCTGAATGAACAGACCGCCCTCTGGATGCCATTCCGTGTGCCCATCCCCAAGGCCCTAAATGTATGTGTCATGAGAGAGTAAGTAATGAGAGTGTCTAAGTTGTGATGTGTGATTGAGACACAGGTGGTCATGGGGGGACAGAGGAGGAATACCTCCCCTGCATCCCAGCGATGCACCTGCACCTCAAAGCCCTACATGTGTATTGGGGTGACGGAGCGGGAGGAGGGAAGCATTTATGGATGGGGAGCAAAAGATCGGGGGGGGGGGGCAAAGTACTCCCCCTCTGGAGCCAGCTCCCCTGCTGACCCCCATAAGCACCCCCGTTCCAGGCCCGACCCAGGACGGGGGGGCCCAGGCCCATCCAGTCCGGGGCCCAGAGCAGTGGCACCACCGGGCACCATAGAGCCCGGGGCAGCCAACCAGACCCCACCACAGAGGGAAAAACTACACCCACCCCACCATTCAGTCAACTCCCAGACTACATACTGTAAGACAATAGACACCCAGGTTGGGTCCATTCTCCTTTGCATTACTAGTGTAGGATCATACATGCACATATCACAGGGCCTAAATTCCAGGTGGCCTGAGACAAGGCCGAGCCTGGTACGAGAGGCACCAAAGGGGGGTTACACACCTAAACACACACACAGATAACAAGGGAGGCCAGCACTCCAACTTTTATTGCCCAAAGATTTAGGGACCTACAGACAAGCAGAGTGGACCTAATGGACAGGGGTCCCTCGACTTGGCACACAACCCCCTCCCCATACATTCTGCCTCACATATCACTCACCCAACAGACGAACACCCTAAAGGAAATTTCATTTAAGTTTGGCTTTTGTATACCCTGTATGTTGATTTACCCACGACTACTAGTCTCAATATACAGATAGGTTATGTTTGTATGTGTCCTTAGACAACCTTAGTGTTTTGTGTGCCACCCTTATAACCATGTTCACGGAGTATCACCTATTTTACCCCTTTGCACTTGAACACATATAAATTTAAATAAATAGATAGGTATAGCTACCATTGTATATATGTTCTCATGGTATACCAGAAGAATCTGGAAAATTAGTGTAACCAATGTGTCCTAAGTTTTAGAACGTCCTCAGATTCTTCACACAGTGAACATACCTCCTTATTGAGACTAGAGACTACCTCTTCCTCCTCACTTTGCTCAGGGACTGACGGTTCACGCTCCTCATCATGGACCCCCACAGCCTGCGGTTCCCCATAGGTCCTCCTAGGTAAGAGTTTATGCAGGTTCTCCCTGTAGGATCTAAGAGTCCTTCCGTAGTCCCTGTCTGAAGATGAATCAGTATCATCTAGTTCCCCATCCGGTACACTTTGTGCCTTTCTTCTGGGTCTGACTGTTGTTCTCATCTGTAACCTTGTTTTCGGTCTCACAGGTGACTGTTCCCGACCTTCAGTCTCTGGCATTCTCATAGACTGACTGATAGGTATGAGATGATTTCGGTGCATCGTCTTTATGACACCTCTCCCATCTTCAGGCTTCACTCTGTACACAGGCAAGTTAGGTAATTTCCCCACTACGATATATGGCAAAGACCTCCAGCGACTTTCAAGTTTGTGTTTACCTCACAGCCCCAGATTCCTGACGAGCACTCTGTCACCAGTGTCAGTAGTCTGGAAACACACTTTCTTGTCATAGTGTCTTTTGTTTCTTTGATGTGCTTTGTCTGCGGATTTGTGTGCAAGCTCATAGGCTTTCTGCAGATCTTCTCTCAACTTTTCTACATACTGGCAATGTTGTTTGTCTCCTGTTCCATCCGGTGAGGTACCAAAACAAAGGTCCACTGGCAGCCAAGCTTCTCTGCCGAACATCAACAGATACGGCGAGTATCCGGTGGCGTCACATCTTGTACCGTTGTAGGCATGGATGACATAGGGAACATGCTGACTCCATGACCGTCTCTTGTCAAGCCCCAATGTTGCTACCATAATGTGTGGTTAAATCTCTCAGGTTGAGGATCCCCTTGAGGATGATAGGGAGTGGTTCGGGATTTCCGTACCCCCAATATCATCAGGAGCTCTCTAATAACCCGACTTTCAAAGTGTCTCCCTTGGTCGGAATGTATTCGGCTTGGCAGACCATAATGCACAAAGTATTTTTCCACAAGGACTTTAGCCACGGTGAGTGCTTTTTGATTCCTCGTAGGAAACGCCTGGGCGTACCGTATAAAATGATCAGTCATGACCAATACATCACTGATTCCCTTTGAATCTGGTTCCATGGAGAGAAAATCCATGCAAATCAGGACCATTGGGCCACTACTTACAATCTGATGCAGAGGTGCAGCCCTCTTGCAAGGTGTTTTCCGCATGACACATTTTCCACAGTCTTTAACATGCTGTTCCACATCCATCGCCATCTTGGGCCAATAGAACCTACCACGTAACAAATCTATGGTTCGGTCAACTCCCAGATACCCCATATCATCATGCAAGGAGTGCAGGATGACTTCTCAGAACTCAGTCAGCAGCACCAGCTGTGTTACCCGTTCTCCAGAAGGTCTTTTGCTCATCCTTTGCAACAGTCCATCTTGCAACACAAGCTGGTCTTTTTCTCTCTTAAACCACATCAGTTCAGGAGCAGTTCCTTTGTCACCCGGCTACTTTCCTTCCTGCATGGCTCTCGTCACCCTCTGTAGGACATCATCCTTCTGTTGAGTTGCTACCAATTCAGCTTTGGACAACTGCCTCAGGGAACCCAGGGAAATGTGAGTAGGGAAAGCGAACACGTCAGGGATACACTCTGGAGAAGCTCCCAGTTGATCCACATATCGGGGCGGTGTCCCAGACAACTCCGTAACACAGACCCTCTGACAGATGGATTTTACCCCTATCTGAGGTACCTCCCACTCTCCTCTCCCGGCCTCCTCTGCCATGTTTCTGGAAAGCAGGTCAGCATCCACATTGGCTTTGCCAGGTCGGTACTGGACATTGAAATCATACATGGCTAAGGCAGCCAACCACCGATGTCCAGTTGCGTTTAGCTTGGCTGTTGTTAGCACATAGGTTAGGGGGGTTATTGTGCGTTCGGACAGTGAATTTAGCCCCATAGAGGTAATCGTGGAATTTATCCACCACCGCCCACTTTAGTGCTAAAAATTCCAACTGGTGCACAGGATAGCACTGTTCAGTAGCACTCACTCTCCGGCTGGCAAAGGCCACAGGCCTGAGTCCTTCTGGATGTTCTTGGTACTGTACAGTACAGCACCTAGCCCTTTCAAGCTAACATCTGTGTGCAATATGTAAGGCTTGTTGGGGTCGGAAAATGCAAGGACTGGCGCATTAGTGAGGCACTGAATGATGCGGTGGAAGGCATCAGTGCAATCCTGGTCCCACCGGTCTCCAAATGGCTCTGACTCTTTCAGGTAGACCTTATTCTTTTCCTGGTCTGGCCTCTTGCCTTTCTGTGTAGGTGCATACCCTTTAGTTAGCTCTGTAAGAGGTCGGAAAATAATTTGCCACAAACCTCCGACAATAACCACGGAACCCCAAAAATGATCTCAGAGATTATAGCTCAGTAGGCCGTGACCAGTGAGCGACAGCCTTTACTTTCTCTGGATCAATAGCAATGCCGTCTACCAATATTATGTGCCCCACATATTTAATCTTTGGTCGGCAAAATTGGCACTTGTCCAGAGAGAGTTTAAGTCCAACCTCGTCAAGTCGGTCAACTTTGAGAAGCCGTTCTTCATGTTCTTCCAGGGTCTTCCCAAAAACTCAGATCATCCAGGTAAACTAATATCTGTAGCAGGTTCATATCCCCCACAGTCCATTCCATCAGCCATTGGAAAGTTGCTGGGGCTCCCATAATACCCTGCGGCATTCTTTCAAATTGGTAAAACCCGAGTGGGCCAATAAAGGCAGTTTTTTTCTTGTCAGATTCTGCCATAGCAATCTGATAATATCCTGACCTCAGATCTAACACAGAAAACCACCGACTCCCTGTCAGGCAATCCAGCGCATCATCAATGCGAGGAGTGGTGTATTTGTCAGGCACTGTTCGAATATTTAGTGTTCTATAGTCTATGCACATTCTGACACTACCATTCTTCATTCTGGCTATGACTATTGGAGAGGCGTAGGGGCTACGAGACTCTTTGATAACGCCAGCTTTCAGAAGATCTCGAACCTGTCTACGTACATTCTCGATATCCGCGGGCGCTCTCTCGAAAGAGTTTTGTGTCAGATAGCCTGATGTGATGTTCTACTCCTTTCGCAAGTCCCACATCCCACTCATGAAGAGAAAAGACATGGGCTCTCTCAGCCAGCTTACCCTGTAGTCTGGATTTCCAGCGCTCTGGAATGGGCGAGTCACCAAAATCAATGACTAGTGTCAAACGCTGATGAGACCTCAGTCCCAGTCTTACACTGAGGCTGCACAACAGGCATCACAGGATTTGCAGAGCATAAATTGCCCATCACAGTTCCCACAGGAAGAACCATGTCTCGTACTGACTCATTATGTACCAACACAGGAAAATGGTTCACATCCACCTCTGAACTGGGCACAATCATTCGCTGCAGTAGTACTCCAGCTGGAAGTGGGTATACGGTTGAAGCATCCACTATCAGCACCTCCCTGCCTAGTGGCTTTTCCAACTTTACACAACACAATGCTCGACGATCACTGGTGAGTGGGCCAGGACCCATCCACTGTACACATCCTACACCCTCATCTCCTTCACCAGTCTTTGAAGTGATACTTTGCCCTGGTTCCTCCATTCTGATTCCCAGAGTCTCAGCTATATCCACTCCTGCTGTCCCTTGGCAAAGATGGGCTAGCCGCTTGAAGTGACTGGCGTTGGTGCCTAGGATAAACGGAATCTGATCAGGCATTCTGGGTCCAGGACATATCAATGCCAAGACGGAAAGGGCCTCTGGGGATCCAGTGACACTTTCAGGGAACTCTACATCTACGATGACATAACCCAGATAGGGGTATCTGGTCTCACTTAGCCCCCATATAGCCAGTCCTGAGACAGGATGTATCGGGACATCAGACAAGTGCTGTTTATTCCATGCCTCAAAGATGATGGTTACCTGTGAGCCACTGTCTAAGACAACATCACGTGGCTGACCATTTACTTGCAGGTGTACTACTGTGGTGGGACCTATCAGACCCTTGGGAATGCCTGGGCCTCCTATAGACGTCACTGCACTTTTATTACTCAAGCAGACTTTGTCAGAACTTGGGTCTTCTCGAGTGGATACAGATCCCTCCTTAGCTCTCTTGAGAGACTGAATGAGTTTCTGAATAACTTTGCTTCGATTTTCATCATTCTGGCACTTGTTAGCAAAGTGTCCACCTTCACCACACCGATAACAGATGCTGTCACCAGAACCCCTGGTAGGTTGGCATGCCTTTGGTCTAGTTTGAACGGGCCTGGATGGCTCTATTCTTAGTGCATTTGCCGGGGCATCCAAGAATTTGGCCCCTCTGTTGGACTTTTTATTTGTTTCTTCAGCGCTGCCACTTCTGCATTTTCACAGCTTGCTGTTGAGGGCGCTGAAACCACTGGAGCAGTCCGTCTATCATCATTCCCTTCTTGACTTGGTGTTGTGGTCATAGCAGCAAACAATGACTTCAGTTCCTTTACCTCAGCCTTTAAGTCAGTATTTCTGTCTGGCAACCGTTCAACTCTTTGTTGCCGAGGACTCTGTGGGTGTACATACTGATCTTGACTCTGGCTGCCGCATATTCCTCTTCCGCTCGAATCTCAGCTAGCAGCTCTAAGAACTTTGGAGGATTCTGTCTTCTCTCCCTTATCTTAAGCTGAACTAACATCAAATGTCCTCTAAGACACTCCATAATGTGGCTACACTTTTCCTTTCCAGAGCAGTTGCTCTCCTCTACCATTAACCCTTGGGAGTCGGCGGACCCGCCAGCGGGGACACTTGCATTTTTTTCTGGTAACCGTGAAAAGAACTTAAAATGCGTCGTCATGTTTGATCATACACGTAAGTGTAGTACATAATTTTAATCTGTAAATGGTCTACTTTTATTCATGTATACTCACAATACCCACAAAACATTGTGCTTTTGTAAAATAAAGAAAATAAACAGGGTGCACTTTCAGCCGTCTCAGTCTCCGCGAAAATCTTTTTGATTTAAATGAAAAATAAATATTTTCAGTTTATGTAATCCATGTGAAACCAAGGAGAGGCACAGAATTTCTGTTGCACTTCATTATCTGCTAATAACCCGAGGCAGGACATGCCCACACGCCATTCACACGGAAAACAGTCCGGGCATTATACATACAAGGCCACGCCCCCCAGACACCAGCTTAAAAACACACACAGCAAGCTGCTATGACAATGGGTAGGTTATTAAGTCTTATATAACTCTTATTCTGACAATATTAAGAATATCCAAGTGGATATCATAAATCAGAGCACAGAGAACAGAAAAATTAAAATTAACTTCTGAAGCTCAAAGCTGGAGAAGAAGTCTGCAGGTAGTAATTTGCAGTGATAGTCCGATTTAAAAACTGTGGCTAAACCACCACCACGGCCTGAGGTCCGAGGGGAGTTTAAAAATAAACAATCAGGGGGCAGAAGTTCAGTAAATGCAGTCAACTCACCCGGTTTCACCCACATCTCCGAAAGAAAAATGAAATCCAACTTACGTGATTTCATGAAATTCAGAATAAACGTTTTGTTCGCTATTGATCTAGTGTTTAAAAGAGCCAAACGAAGTGCCTGTTCCTCATAAGCCAGTGGAGAGGCCCGCCGTAGCAATCGGAGGTTGGCGTGATTCACGCCGCCGGGTCGGACCCGATTCCGCCATGAACGACTCAGTTCCTCAGGAAGCGAGCATGAGTCGCCGGTCGACAGAGTGGGAAACATCTGCTGGATCCAGCGACACCCCAATGATCGATAAATCACTGGGAATCCACTTGGAAAAAAGCGATCTGGATTCCCGCAGCCGGACGGTGTGAGGATCCTTAGCTTTACCAAAACACCTCCTCGCTTCCCCCACTTTCTGGAGCATCTCCTCCGTATAAAGGTACGTGGTGAGCAGCACAGGTAAGCCGGTACAGACGCCAGGTGTGGTGGAAGCCTGGACGACTGCTCATCAAAATAGTGATTTGTTTTCCAAGTTTCTTTAGCTGTTCTTAAGGCAAGAAGAGTTTGACGATCATATGTCAGCAGGGCTAAAACGTCTTGTGAACACACACAGAACAAGACGAAAATAAAGATAATACAGGACGGCTTGTAGACTGCTGCACTGAAAAAAATGTTTTTTTGGCCCTGTAATTATTATTTCAATTATCTATATAAATTCTACAAAAAAATACCAATTCAGTGCTATTACTTTAAAATAGCAGTTTTTCGTGTAGTGCATTACTTGGTGATTGTTTGTAATTATGTGTCCTCAGTTTTGTATGTAAATTGAATCATTCGATCCAAGTAATATTCACTAAACCAGTTCATTGGCTTAATTAGTTGATATTTCCAAGTAAAATGTAATGGAGTGACATCAGTGAATCTGGCAACCTTCTCTGCATTCGGAGCATGACCCCACATTTGAGCGGTCTTTCTCAGACATGTACCATGGTCCACATTTCGACGGTTGGCAGACTTGTTGACGGAAACGGGAAGAAGTGAATATGGAACCATGAAGGTAAGTTTTAAGCGAAACAAACTTTGTACGTTCCTGTTGGCTCACCTACTTAAGTCAGTTTCTCCGCACTGAAAGCAGCGGCGCTTGCTGCGCTAGCAAATAGTGTATTTTCCTGCTACTGTATCTAGCTAACTTGCTAACTAACTCTGCTGGCAGGAGGTATGTCCAGAATTTCCCACAGCACTTTACAGCTTAGACGGCCGCCTAAACAACACACGCCTGCTGCCTTAACTAACGTCTTAAAAAAATAACAAAAAAAATAAATAAAATAATAATATGTATATATATAATATGCAGGGCCTGAACTTCAGCACGGAATTTATGATTGTGTATGTGTATTTGTGAATAAAACGACCACGGTCCAGTTTGAAATAATTGCTGCACCACTGCCATGAGGTGTATTTTGAAAAAAAAGAAAAAAAAAAAACGATGTACGTACTCGATGCGGACAAATGTGTGGCCTCTGTGTACACGCACTCGATTTCACTCAAGTCTTCATATTGACCTGTTTTAAATGCGACACCGAGCTGACATGATATGTAGATTAAAAAAAATGAAATATCAGTGTGCATCCTTGAGTTAGTAGAAATTAGTTGAAAAGCATATACATAACCTTTTTTTTTTTTTTTTTTTACAGAACATAGGACCTTCTGACTGCTAATTTGAACTCCACGACTGACACAAGGTAAGATCAAATTAGTAACGATTAGGTTTAACTTGTCACATAATTTCTTTATGTGTGGCAGTTTGGTTTAATTTTGAGATGGTTAATTTGTCTGTTTAAGGTGCCACAACATGAGATGGATGTGTAAGATATGTAGCGTTGAGTCAGAGAAGAGGTTGGGATTGTTAAAACACTACAGACTAAAGCATGGAAATGGTGGTCGCAGCCAGTCAGTCCCTTGTCTTCACACTGATTGCCCTTGCTCGTTTAAAACATTTAATGCCCTTAAGACCCATTTGTCTCGACACCATGTGGAGATGGTCACACAAAGTGGACCTCTTTCATTTACTTGTCTACTTTGCTGCTCTGGTTTTTTTTATTCAGAGAAGCATCTTAACAACCACTTAAGGAAGTTTGAAGCAGTTGCATGTGTTGTGATCGCCGGCGGGCGAGCGGTGAAGCAGGAGAGTCAAGCCGGTGAGACGGGCAAACGGGGTTTATTGAAGCACACAGGACTGACGGCGACTAAACATTACAACAATACAATGACGGATCTGGGTAGGGCAAGGACTAAATACAAAAGACAAGCTACTGGTAACGAGCCACAGGTGAGAACAATCAGGGAATCACACGAGGTAACGAGGTGGGCGTGGCACACATCGGGATCGAACGGAGCGGATCGTGACATAACCCCCCCCCCAAAGGCGCGCACTCCGGGCGCGCCCCAAGGGGAGGCGACGAAGGAGACCAAACCGGGGAAACAGGACCTGGAAAACAAGAACAAAACCATTAACGACACCAGGGAAACAGGACCGAGACACAGAACTGGAACAAAGAGCAACCGAAAGACAGGACGCGACAAAGAACAGGAAACGCAGAAAGACAAACCAGGAAGGGAGACACGGGGGGCACAGAAGGAACAGACACAGAAGGGGCCAGGGGTGAACAGAGGCGGAACAGAGGGACAAGGGGCAGAGACAGGCGGGACGAAAGGAAAAGAAGGAGGGAGGAGTGAAGCCCGAGGGAGCTCAGACGGGCGGCGGGCGGAGGGGCTGCAGGCGAGGGGAAGAAGGGAGCCGGAGGGAACCATACAGGGGCCGAGGGGACGGGACGAGGGAGAGACGGAGGGGGCATGAAGGGAGCCGGAGGGAACAGCAGCGGAGGCGGGCAGGAGGGGGAAGCCGCAGCAGGCGACGGCGCCGTCCGACAGCCCGCCAAAGCAGGAGGGCCCAGATGCGACCGTCAAGGCGCCGGAGGCATAACCGAGGACCGACACCGAGGCACCGTGGGGGGACCCGGAGGCGACCGCCGACCACGAGCCGGAGGCGCAGCCGGCAGCAAGGCGAGCGAGGGTGAGCAAGGGGGCAGGGCGGGCGGGAACCGGGCCCGATGCCTGTGGCCCCATCCCTTACGGGACACTGACAGTCCACCAGGCCGTTGTTCCCGGCCAGACAGGGGAATGGGAGTCCAGAGGGAGGTCCCCGAGGGTGGAGGCTCGGGCAGAACAGGGGGCGTGGCTGCAGGCGGTGCAGCCGGAGCCGCGGGCTGGACGGGAGAGCTGGGCTGGACTGAAGAGACAGGCAGATCAGGCGCCGGCAGGACAGGCGAGACAGGCAGATCAGGCGCCGGCAGGACAGGCAGATCAGGCGCCGGCAGGACAGGCAAGACAGGCAGATCAGCAGGGGGCGCCTCGGCGGGCACCTTGGGCGTGTGGCCAGCAGGGGGCGCCTCGGCGGGCGCTGCCGTCACGCGGCCAGCAGGGGGCGCCGCAGTCACGCAGCCAGCAGGGGGCGCAGGCAGAGTGGTGTCGGCTGCAGGGACTGCAGGCAGGACAGGCGGGTCAGGCGGTGCCGCGGGCAGTGCGGCAGCAGCAGCAGCCGGTGCTGCTGGCAGGTCCGGAGCAGGCAGGTCCGGAATGGCGGGCAGCTCCGGAACTGGCGCCAGGATGGGCGCCGGGCGAGCAGGCGCTGCCCCTTTAAGGGCTATAGGGACCCGGGGAATGCCGTCTCTCACGGCGCGAATTCCGCCGTGCCCCAGACGCTCCGGCCGATAAAAATAAGCTTCCAACGGAGGCGGCTGCTCTCTATGGAAGCTGGCTAGGCGGGCAGCGGCAATGTCATCCCAGGCGGGGAGGAGAGAGCAGGCTCCCAGGAAGATTGACGGGACGGCGTTTTCTCTCTTTCCCCTGCGCCTCTTCTATCACCTGGCAGACGAGCTGCCGCAGGAGGGAGCGCACTTCCACCATAGCGTGCACTTCCGTGGACAGAGTCACTCCCTGTAGTAGGGTCCAGCTCTGATCCACGAGGGCGTAGCAGCCGGGATCCTCTTGGATCTCCGGCAGCTCTCGCCAGAACGCAGTTTCCTGCAACAGGGCGAGCCAAAGGTCCTCTCCCTGCGGGCGAGCGGTGAAGCAGGAGAGTCAAGCCGGTGAGACGGGCAAACGGGGTTTGGTAAATCCAGTTCTTGTTCGTGCAGCAACTAAGTGTATGTGAGATCTCATGAGTCATCTTTGACATGATTTTGTGTTTTTATCTCTCATTTCAGATCAAAGAGGAGTTTAAGCGAATAACCACAATTCATCTGGAGCGAATGTTTTTGTCCAGATTGGACGGGTACACCACCAAACTCCTGGAGATATTTCGGAGGAAGGGCGGGACTGCAGGGACCAAAATAAAACCAATGTTGGACTCACTGAATGAGGTAAAATTTCAAATTATTTGTCTTTGTGGACTTTGTCCACCACTCGGTAGGAGGCGGTAATGCTGTGAGATCTCGCGAGAGCTGTGCGTAATCCAACATGGCAGCGTCCTACTAAAAAAAAAAACAAACAAAACTTACTTCGATAGCCAACTTAACCAAGCCAAAATATTAATAATAGTATTTATAGTACTTTATCGGATAAATAAGTTCACTCATTTACATCCTGGACGAAGAAACCTTGGAAGATTTACAGGATTACGTGGACGAGTGTTACGAATGAGTCATCATGAAGGAGAACCAAGCGACTCCGTCCACAAAGAGAACCCGCTCGGACTGTACAGCCCCTCAAGCAGCCCTTCATCGCCGGATAAGGAATACGGAGATATCCTAGAGTCCATTAATAACAAACTTTCCAGTTTTGACGCCCGACTGGCACTTGTAGAAATCCTACACAAGGAATTTCAAGCATTACGGGAATCTCTGGAGTACAGTGAACAACAGGTTGAATCGCTAGCATCTGAAAACAAGATTCTCAGAGACTCCGTAACATCCCTCACGGAAGGTATGGCGAAACTCTCCACAGAAAATAAGCGCATGAAAGAGTCCCTGCTTGATATTCAAGCAAGAAGTATGCAGGACAATTTAGTGTTCGCCGGAATTCTGGAGCGCGCAGAGGAAGACGCAGAAGCTACCATCAGAAATTTCATGCAACAAGAACTTAAACTTCCTCGGGACACCGTCAACAACATGTTTCATCGGGTCCACCGCATAGGAGGGGTGAGGAAAGAAGCTCAGCGTCCAAGACCTATCGTGGCCAAGTTTGAACATTTCAAACAAAAGGAGCTGGTGAAAAGCCGAGGCAGGGAGCTCAGAGGAACGGACTTCAGCGTCAACGACCAATTTCCCAAAGAAATCCTGGATCGTCGCAGAATCCTGTTCCAGCTCAGGAAAAAATTCATTGCGGAGGGAGCCCGAGCTGTCATCGCAGTAGACAGACTGTATGTTAATGGACATCTATTTCACGACCAGAACACCACTGCTTGGCTCTACTGAAACCACTTCCGACTAAGGTAACACGCATTTAACAAACTAACTAAAGTTTGGCAGTTAATACAGGTTTTTAGCGCACGCCGCACACTAGACGGCTTTGTCTAAGGACTATTAAGGCTGGGTCACTTTATATCCCTTACTGTTCCTCAACCCCCTTGTTTAATGTCTCACTACAGTCGCAGTTGTTGTTGGTGTTGTTGTTGTTATTGTTATGGACATCATTGTCACTTTGGTTGTTATGGTAATTGTTGCATATCGATATTGACGCTCAAAAATGTTTTATCTGGAAGCAGTCTACTAGATACTATACACCCACACCTACACGTAGGTAGTCACACACTCGCATGCATACACGCACCCCCTCATCTTAACATCACACATGTATGCATTCATACACTCACATATATACATGCCCACTCAAGCTCAGACAGATCTCCTCACCTTAATAGCACACATGGAGACAATCACACATTGACATTTGCACACACACTAATCCTGACACATTCACACTCATACACACACAGTCATTCACATACACACACAACCGTCCATTTTAACATTAGATTGCACTCAGGGGGTCTAAGTTAGGACAGCATGAACTCATTACCCTTTGTCACTTGGAACGTGTGTGGTATTGGCTCATTTTCTAAGAGACATAAAATCTTAGAATATCTAACAACATTACAGGCAGACATTGTCCTACTGCAGGAAACTCACTTAGCCAAAACAGGACAGTGTACATTAAATTCACCAGAATTTCCACACATATACTTAGCTAGTTATAATTCAAAGCAAAGAGGTGTAGCAATTTTAATCAACAAAAGAATATGTTTCAACTGTAAAGACACTATCGCAGACCCAGAAGGTAGATTCATAATTATTAAAATTTCAGCATATAACAAAGAGATATGTATTGCCAATATACACTCACCTAAAGGATTATTAGGAACACCATACTAATACGGTGTTTGACTCCCTTTCGCCTTCAGAACTGCCTTAATTCTACGTGGCATTGATTCAACAAGGTGCTGAAAGCATTCTTTAGAAATGTTGGCCCATATTGATAGGATAGCATCTTGCAGTTGATGGAGATTTGTGGGATGCACATCCAGGGCACGAAGCTCCCGTTCCACCACATCCCAAAGATGCTCTATTGGGTTGAGATCTGGTGACTGTGGGGGCCATTTTAGTACAGTGAACTCATTGTCATGTTCAAGAAACCAATTTGAAATGATTCGAGCTTTGTGACATGGTGCATTATCCTGCTGGAAGTAGCCATCAGAGGATGGGTACATGGTGGTCATAAAGGGATGGACATGGTCAGAAACAATGCTCAGGTAGGCCGTGGCATTTAAACGATGCCCAATTGGCACTAAGGGGCCTAAAGTGTGCCAAGAAAACATCCCCCACACCATTACACCACCACCACCAGCCTGCACAGTGATAACAAGGCATGATGGATCCATGTTCTCATTCTGTTTACGCCAAATTCTGACTCTACCATTTGAATGTCTCAACAGAAATCGAGACTCATCAGACCAGGCAACATTTTTCCAGTCTTCAACTGTCCAGTTTTGGTGAGCTCGTGCAAATTGTAGCCTCTTTTTCCTATTTGTAGTGGAGATGAGTGGTACCCAGTGGGGTCTTCTGCTGTTGTAGCCCATCCGCCTCAAGGTTGTGCGTGTTGTGGCTTCACAAATGCTTTGCTGTATACCTCGGTTGTGACGAGTGGTTATTTCAGTCAAAGTTGCTCTTCTATCAGCTTGAATCAGTCGGCCCATTCTCCTCTGACCTCTAGCATCAACAAGGCATTTTCGCCCACAGGACTGCCGCATACTGGATGTTTTTCCCTTTGCACACCATTCTTTGTAAACCCTAGAAATGGTTGTGCGTGAAAATCCCAGTAACTGAGCAGATTGTGAAATACTCAGACCGGCCCGTCTGGCACCAACAACCATGCCACGCTCAAAATTGCTTAAATCACCTTTCTTTCCCATTCTGACATTCAGTTTGGAGTTCAGGAGATTGTCTTGACCAGGACCACACCCCTAAATGCATTGAAGCAACTGCCATGTGATTGGTTGATTAGATAATTGCATTAATGAGAAATTGAACAGGTGTTCCTAATAATCCTTTAGGTGAGTGTATATTTGACTGTTTGTGTGCCAGCATGGTTACGTGGGTGGTTGTTTTTGTTGTTTCATTTTTAACTTTTATTTTTACGTGTGTACTTGTCTGTCCTTGTTAATTGACAGTGTTTTTTTGGCCTCCCTAGAGCAACTTCGCTTTAGTTTAGCTAAACGTGGTTCAGCAGGAAGTTAGTCTCGGGTAAGTAATTGTTAATTTGGTTATTTTAAAAGTTTAATTTAAAGGTTGTTATCGCTGACGCTGCTGGATAATTTATAATAAAGTACCGATTTAACGCAAGTGTTAATTTAGTGTTTTAGTGTACTCGGCACTTTGTTTTAACTATACGTTAATTAGATCAACTATCCATCCATCCATCCATCATCTTCCGCTTGTCCGGGGTTCGGGTCGCGGGGGTAGCAGCTTCAGTAGAGGCACCCAGGCCTCCCTCTCCCCAGCTAACCCCACCAGCTCCTCGGGGGGGACACCGAGGCGTTCCCAGGCCAGCCGAGAGATATAATCCCTCCAGCGAGTCCTGGGCCTGCCTCGGGGCCTCCTCCCTGTAGGACAGGCACGGAAAACCTCTCTGGGTAGCCGCCCAGGAGGCATCCGCACCAGATGTCCAAACCACCTCAACTGGCTCCTTTCGACGTGAAGAAGCAGCGGTTCTACTCCGAGGCCCTCCCGGATATCCGAACTTCTCACCCTATCCCTAAGGGAGAGCCCAGACACCCTGCGGAGAAACCTCATTTCGGCCGCTTGTATTCGCGATCTCGTTCTTTCGGTCATTACCCATAGCTCATGACCATAGGTGAGGGTAGGGACAAAGATGGACCCATAGATCGAGAGTTTGGCTTTTTGGCTCAGTTCTTTCTTAGCCACGACGGACGGTTAAGCGCCTGCAGAACTGCAGACGCCGCTCCGATCCGTCTATCCAACTCCCGATCCCGCCTACCCTCACTCGTGAACAAGACCCCGAGATACTTAAACTCCTCCACTTGAGGCAGTACGTCTTCCCCAACCCGAAGAGGGCAAACCACCCGTTTCCGGCTGAGAACCATGGTCTCGGACTTGGAGGTGCTAATTCTCATCCCTGCCGCTTCGCACTCGGCTGCGAACCGCCCCAGTGCCTGCTGGAGATCCCCAGCAGATGAAGCCAACAGGACGACATCGTCTGCAAAAAGCAGCGAGGCAATCCTGAGGTCACCAAACTGGACACCCTCAACGCCTTGGCTGCGCCTAGAAATCCTGTCCATAAATATGATGAACAGGACCGATGACAAAGGGCAGCCCTGGCGGAGCCCAACACGCACCTGGAACACGTCCGACTTATTGCCGGCAATGCGGACCAAGCTTCTGCTCCGTTCGTACAGGGACCGGATCGCCCACAACAGTGGACCCCGGACCCCATACTCGCGAAGCACCCCCCACAGAGCACCTCGGGGAACCCGGTCGTAAGCCTTTTCCAAATCCACAAAACACATGTAGACTGGATAGGCAAACTCCCAGGCCCCCTCCAGTACCCCTGCAAGGGTATAAAGCTGGTCCAGTGTTCCACGACCAGGACGAAAACCGCATTGTTCCTCCTGAATCCGAGATTCGACTATCGATCTCACCCTCCTCTCCAGTACCCTGGAATAGACCTTCCCAGGGAGGCTGAGAAGTGTGATCCCCCTATAGTTGGAACACACCCTTCGGTCCCCTTTTTTAAATAAGGGGACCACCACCCCGGTCTGCCAATCCAGCGGCACTGTCCCTGACCTCCACGCACTGTTGAGAAGGCGTGTCAGCCACGACAGCCCCACAACATCTAGAGCCTTCAGGTACTCCGGGCGGATCTCGTCCACCCCCGGGGCCCGGCCACCACGGAGTTGTTTAACCGCCGCGGCCACCTCAGCCTCAGTGATGGGCAAGCCCCCCCCAGCACCCTCGGGCTCTACGTCCTCAGATGTCTCAAAGGCAGTATGCGTAGATGTATCGGAGGCAGGGTTGAGGAGGTCCTCAAAGTATTCCTTCCACCTCCGGATGATGTCCCCAGATGAGGTCAACAGCCCCCCCCCCCACTATAAATAGTAGGAACCAGGAGCTGCTTCCCCCTCCTGATACTCCGTATGGTTTGCCAGAACCTTTTTGAGGCCGACCGAAAGTCACTTTCCATGGCCTCACCGAACTCCTCCCACGCCCTGGTTTTTGCTTCTGCGACCGCCCGAGCCGCGTTCCGCCTGGCCCGCCGGTACCTGTCAGCTGCCTCCGGAGACCCCCGGGCTAATAATTCCTGGTAAGCCTCCTTTTTCAGCTTCACGGCCCCCCTCACCTCTGGTGTCCACCATCGGGTACGGGGGTTACCGCCACGACAGGCACCGACCACCCTGCAGCCACAGCTCCGTACGGCCGCTTCCACAATGGAGGTCCGGAACAGTGTCCATTCGGACTCAATGTCCCCTACCTCCCCCGGCATGCAGTTGGAATTCTGCCGGAGGCACGAGTTAAATCTCCAGCGAACAGGAGCCTCTGCCAGACGTTCCCAGCAGACCCTCACTATACGCTTGGGCCTACCAGGTCTGACCGGCTTCCTCCCCCGCCACCTGAGCCAACTCATCACCAGGTGGTGATCAGTTGACAGCTCTGCCCCTCTCTTTACCCGAGTGTCCAAGACAGAGGGCCGCAGATCAGTTGATACGATTATAAAATCTATCATCGACCTGTAGCCCCGGGCATGTTCGTACCATGTCCACTTATGGACACCCTTATGCTCGAACATGGTGTTCGTTATGGACAAACCATGCATTGCACAGAAGTCCAATAACTGAACACCACTCGGATTCAGATCAGGGAGGCCGTTCCTCCCAATCACCCCCTTCCAGGTCACACTGTCATTGCCCACGTGAGCGTTGAAGTCCCCCAGCAAAACGATGGAATCCCCCCGCGGCACACCAAATAGCATACCGCTAAGGGAATCCAAGAAGGCCGGGTACTCCGAACTGACATTCGGCGCATAAGCGCAGATGACAGTCAGAGACCTATCCCCGACCCGAAGGTGCAGGGAAACAGCCCTCTCGTTCACCGGGGTAAACTCCGATGTTAATGCACCGAGCTATGGGGCCACCAATAGCCCTACCCCAGCTCGGCGTCGCTCACCTGCCGCAACTCCAGAGTAAAAGAGCGTCCAGCCCCTCTCCAGGAGATTGGTTCCAGAACCCAAGCTATGTGTTGAGGTGAGCCCGACTATATCTAGTCGATACCTCTCAACCTCACGCACAAGCTCAGGCTCCTTCCCCACCAGAGAGGTGACATTCCATGTCCCGAAAGCCAGTTTTGTCAGCCGGGGATCGGACCGCCAGGGCCTCCCTTGGCCGCCACCCAATCCACAATGCACCGAACCCTAAAACTAAAAGTTTAAATACTCTATATTAATATACTGGGCTGGAAGTAAAGGACGGGGACATAGTGAGTTAGGTAATTATGGGGCCAGCTCAGTGTTGTGTTTGCAAGATGTTTGCCCTTCTGGATGCTTGCGTCCAGTCGGACTTCGTCTGCGAGCGATGTAGGTTAGTTGACTCACTCATGGTCCAGGTTCGTGACCTAGAGGAGCGACTGGCTCTCATCCAACATAACAATGAGAGAGTTAATACGCCTTCTAGGGAGACTGTGTGTACGTCACAAGTGGGGAGGGGGGAGAATGATGAACAGGTAGGTCGAGAGAGCTGGGTGAACGTAGGTCGTAGACGTAGAAAATGGCGTACACAATTCACAGAGGCGGCATCACCTGAAGTAACGGTGTCTAACCGCTTTCAGGTGCTTCCAGCTTTAGAGCCGGAAGAGACTGGGGAGGCAAGTGGGCCCTTGGGCACCAAGGAGCCGCCTAACCCCAGTAGGAGGGAGGTTGTAGTAGTAGGGGATTCAATTATAAGAGGTGTAGATAGTTATGTGTGCACCCGTGATAGAGGGTCCCGTACGGTGTCTTGCCTGCCTGGTGCCCAGGTAGGGGACCTTCCAGATCGAGTGGACAGGCTTTTGGCCCCAGCCGGGGTGGATCCAGTGGTCGTGGTGCATGTTGGCACCAATGACATAGGAAAGGGCAGGAGGGCTGTTCTGCAAGATAAATTTATAGAAGTCGCGGATAAGCAACTTGACCACTTGTCCATGGTGGTATTCTCTGGAATACTTCCCGTGCCACGTGCAAGTCAGGCTAAGTTAGCTGAGATAAGGGGATTAAATGCGTGGCTAAAATGGTGGTGTAGGAAAGAGGGGTTCAGGTTTATGGGGCACTGGAAGACCTTCTGGAACAGGTGGGACCTGTTCAAGCCGGACGGGTTGCATCTGAACCATAGGGGAACCCGTGTATTGGGGAGGCGTATGTGCAGAATAGTTGAGGAATGTTTTAACTAGGGACTGGGGGGGCAGGGAGGTCAGTTAAGAATTTATGTGGGGAGAGACGGAAAGCCCAAATAAATATTAAAAGTAGACACTGTAAAAGGCCTACCATTAGTGGTCTGTATTTGAATGCTAGGAGTATTAGAAACAAAATTAATGACTTGGAGGCTTTAATTTCTTCAGACAATTATGACATTATAGGAATAACTGAAACATGGATGAGTGACAATGATAGTGATGAATATAATATGGATGGTTATACGTTGTTCCGTAGAGACCGGATAGGCAAGAAGGGAGGTGGTGTTGCAGTATACGTAAAAGAATACTTGCAGGCAAGGGATCTCACTGATAAAAATAAAAATTCAGAAGCTGTATGGATAAAACTTGATGCTAAAGATTCAAATGGCCTAATTGTTGGGGTTTGTTATAGAGCACCTAATGTACACTCAAAAAAATGAAACATGGCATTTGTTGGTCCAAAGAATGTAATTATGTTTAAATTAATTAATTAAATTTCATTTGTGCATTCAAATTAAAAGAGTTGTGTTGACAGAATTAAAAGAAGTAATTCTTCAAATTTACACAGCTCAGTTAATTAAAATGAATGAAACAGTTGTGTTGCTTCTGCAGTACTGCATATGCAGTAGGTGGAGTAAAATGTGCACATGCGCAGTTGGAAAACACCACAAGAAGGAACGAAGCATAACGGTCACTCTTCAGCTCGTTTAAATTGGCGCCATTTTATGAGAATCGAAGACGGAGAATTACACTGCAAAACAGCAACGCGTTTTCCTCTATGTAAACAGACAGGTGAGATTTTCACTTTTTATGCATTTATATTGATGCTGTGACAACATTTGAATCATTACTCACTTGTAATACCTTGTGTATAGTATTGTCACAAAGTTGGCATATGACTCGTGTCTTCTTTCACATTATAGTTAGATACATTTTTGTTTTATGCATTTATGTGAAATTTTATACTTGTTGAACTTTTACATCACCCAAAATAAAGTTGTAAATGACATTAAATTGCTAGTAAGGAATGTTTTCTTCATTTTAACCGATTGTTTTGTTCTTGTACAGCAGTTTTATTGCGTTCTAATGTCAGTTTTAATAACTTAATTAATAATCTTAAAAGTTGGTGTTGGCACATTGTTATTTAATATCTCGTTTTATTATTCAAGCCTGATAAACCCCCCAAATAAGCATATTTGACATTTAATTAAGATGACATCTAGCTATTTAATGTAAGCTTGTTTGTTTGGTCAGCTAACACATTTTTACTTACCGTAAGTTTAGTAGTTTGCAGTTTTTCATATTTTGTTCTGACTCTCATTATTTTTCTCCCTTACGGAGTTTTGAAACTTGAAAGCCTGTAGAGTCCCTGTATGTGGCTGTGCAGAGATTGTGGATCGTCTCAGGCCTCCAGATCAAAGCTTTTAAAGCACTTCAGGTTGGTACATGGACATTATGCCCGCAAACACAAATATCCATGTGCATATTTTAACTGTCCATGCACTTTTAAAACCTGGAATGCACTGCGGTCCCACTTATCCAGATCACATGGCAGTGAGCAGCTACCTCAAAATCAAAATTCTAGTCAAACTACAGTGATAAATTGTCATGTTTGTGCTGTTACTGACATTCCTTCAGTAAGTGATTATTTTCTCCATATAAATAATCACTTGCGCAGTCATGAGACAGTTAGTTGTATGTTTAAGGACTGCTCATTTAAAACAAACGTGTATGGTACATTCAAATCACATAAGAGCTGAAAGCATTGTTAGTTTTCAGTTTGATACAGAAGCATCCATGCCTAAAAGAAAATGGCTCTGTAAGTGGCTACTATGGCTGGAAAATTAGTTTAAAATATAAGATGGCAAACTACAGAACAAAATTGAGAAACATAGGATGTTCAGAGCTGAACATCAATTCCCATAAGCGAAAAGGATCCACTGGAAGTCCTAACCAAGTGAAGAAACCGAGAAAAGCTGAGGTAAATTACTGTCCAGATTACCCAGTGGGTGAAACAAAAGAAACACTTGAAAATCAAAGGATTACACTACTATCGGAGGTGACTAAAAGAAACAACGAGCAGGTTATCAAGGGGCTGATGGACAGAACGTTTGCTCTACGGAGGCACGAGGTGGTAGAAGATTCACCTTTCATTGCTGAATTCAAGAACAGATGGCCAGCACTCTTTACTGAGAGAGAGGTATGTCTTTAATGTCATGTCAGCTTGCTTGGATGTTGTTATAATTCTAAACTATGATTTGAAGTACTTTAGATGTAATTCAGGTTTGTTCATTTATCGTAAATGTGTGTTATCTGTGAGTGCTGGTAAAGGAAGTGTATGATGTCCTGTCAAAAATTTACGAAGCACCCTGATTTCTCTCTCTCTCTCTTTGTTTTGTTTTGTTTGGAAATTGTACCAGGTATCTGCGGAATTCAGCAGGATTACAACAATTCCTTTGGTGTCCAAATTCATGGGTCAGCTTGATCATTTCTCCCCCCAGCTCCTCAAAAATTTCAAAAAGAAAGGAGGAGCAGCCGCACAGAAGATCACAGACATCCTGTCAGTTTTGGATCAGGTATGTTCTCTAAATTCATCACCAATTCTCATAATTCATAATAGGCCAAACTAATATTTCATCCAAATATGATTATTTTGTTATTTTTTAACTCATCCTTCATTTAATCTTTTTTTTTATATACTAAAATTATGGATTAAAAGTTAAAGGTGAATTGTCTTTCTTCGGCTCCAAATATCATGATTTTTTTATTTTGAAGCATCAATGACTTTCTGCCTCTCTTATACTTTAACAGAGTTGTTTTTGCAACTACAATTAGAACAGCTCAGAAGTTCAAGATAATTGTGTATCCTATGCAGTGCTTCTGATTTGGGACCATTGGTTGTTGGACACACTTGACTTTCGTAAAATACAGCAGTGGTATAATTTGCGTAATGCTACTTAAATTTAAGATGTACAGCAAAAAGTACTAATTCTCATTTCATTTTGATTAGAGCATTGAAAAAAAGCGTGAATGCATCCTGAAAGCCTTAGTGGTCTACCTAAATGAAGATCCTTCAAACCTAGTGAAGGAGTACATGGTAAGCTATTTAAAAAATTTAAGAAACTTTTTCTAAAAGTTCCTATTTTTACCCTTGATCTGTTGGTAATTGTTTTATTTTGTACTTATTATTTGTACTTGTCTATTTTTAGGACGCTGAACATGATGAAACCCAAATTTTGATGAGCAACACCACTCTCGGAATCTATGCCATAAAACATGAAGGGGCAGATGTTGCAGACCCATACGAAGATGTTGGTGTCATCATCGAAGGCATCCAAGTACTTGAAAACTTGAATAATGTAGCTAATGCATGTTCCATGATGGTTGGTCTAATTTATGCATTAAACTTGGCTTACCCCCAGCATCTGAGATATACTTTTGAATTGTTTCAAAAGATTTTTATGCAACTGGATGCCACCAAGCTGTCAAACAAAGTCCAGGTCTTAAAAAATAGACTCCTTTCATAGGCACTGTAACTTGAAACAAGGGCTAAGAGGCAGGACCTTTGTTTTGTCCATAATGTTGCACTGGCTGTTGCAGTACTTTTTTTTTTTTTCAGTGCTAACCAGGTGATGTCTTTAATAATCTTTACTTTTGCTTTACTGCAATGTTTACTGCTTTTTTTTTTTTCAAGTTTACTAAAGTATATTTTTGTAAATCATTTAATTTAAAGACAGTATTTTATTTTACTTTTTACTGGTAATATTATTTTTGTAACTTCTTGTCACGCTCCACGGGTGAGCGAGCGGGTAAGCAGGCGCACAGAGCCGGAGGTTCGGGGAAACAGGACTTTTAATAAGGACGAGGGCAAACAGGAAGCAACGACACGTAACATAACAATGACTGATCTGGGGATGACTGACTCTGACAAGGACTAAATACACTAGACAAGCTGAGGGAAACGAGCAACAAGTGAGATCCATCAGGGAAGAACACGAGGTAATGAGGGGGGCGTGGCACACATCGGGATCGTACGGAGCGGGACGTGACACTTGTAATAAGTAAAGAAGTTTTATTTTGAAAAGTGAAGGCATTACTCAGATTTTGTGAACATGCTCTTGTTTGAAAAAAATTAAACATTGTAAAAATGTTGCTTTGCTTTCCAATGTTCATCTTCCTTTGAATAACAAGTGTTAGCTGATTTTTTTTAAGCATTTTTGTCAATCCTTTCATTTAAAGGTGTCACGATCCGCTCCGTTCGATCCCGATGTGTGCCACGCCCCCTCATTATCCACGTGTGCTTCACCGATCGTGCCCAGCTGTTCCTTGTTATTTCGGCTTGTCTTCTGTATTTAGTCCGTGTCTGAGTCAGTCTTCCCCAGATCCGTCATTAACTCTATGGAGTGCACCAGGGGCCCCTTGCATGGGGGGGCATTTCTTCCCTCTTTGGAATAATTACCTTATAACTTCAGATATAAAAGTCACAGGCACATGCCTGATACCTAAAATCAAAGTTGACCCCTTTACAATTGATTGTAGGAAGTTCAATAACGAAATGAATAACCTGTGTATAATTTATGGACATGCGAATATAACAAAAACAGCTGGAAAAATACAAAATCTGTCTTTGTGTCTTGGATTTTTGTAAATATTTCAAAAACTACATGATGGAATAGGTCCAATTTTAAAAATCTGGTTCCCAAACTTGTTTTCTACATGTGTGCCCAATTTCATATCATTTGATGCAGCCAAACAGGTTTTATGGAGGAAAGAGCAAATGGTGCAACTGGGAGCTTTTCCTATCCAAAACCTAACCTAAACTAATCTGAAACTTATCCAAAATGGCAATAGTGTAACTAGCAGTGTTTTTTGGGGTAGCAACTTTCTTTCTAAATGCATTACCACTTATAGGTCATAAGTAACAATTTGTCACACATTTGTAGGAAAATCTATATTTTATTCACACGACTTGTGCCAAACTTATCCAAAACCTATCCAAAACCTATCCAAACTGGCCACAGTGTAACTAGCAGTGTTTCTTGGGGTAGCGTCTTTCTTTCTAAATGCATTACCACTTATGGGTCATAAGTAACATTTTGTCACACAAAATCACCACACATTTGTAGGAAAATCTATATTTTATTTGCACGACTTGTGCCAAACCTATCCAAAACCTATCCAAAATGGCCGCAGTGTAACTAGCAGTGTTTTGGGATAGCGTCTTTCTTTCTAAATGCATTACCACTTATGGGTCATAAGAAACATTTTGTTTCTAACCATAACCCTGCATAACTGTGCCCAAACAAAGCCCGACAAGTGCCCCGCATAACTGTGCCCAAACAAAGCCCAACAGGTGCCCCGCATAACTGTGCCCAAACAAAGCCCGACAAGTGCCCCGCATAACTTTGCCCAAACAAAGCCGACAAGTGCCCCGCATAACTTTGCCCAAACAAAGCCGACAAGTACCGTACATAATGTTGCCCAAACAAAGCCGACAAGTACTGTACATAGGCCTGGACGATATGGCAAAAATTTATATCACGATATATTTCTTAATTTTGGTCGATACGATATAATTCCGATATCGATATGGACAATATTAAAAAGCCTCAGGAAAAAACTGCCGAGGACACGCACAATGGTTGTCTGCAAACTGAATTTGCAAAGTCTATAATACCTCCAGGCTCCTCCTATTAAAATTATATAATTTTTTTTTTTAAATAAAAACAGTACAAAAAAAAAAGGTTCACTTTTTTTTTGTATTTAGCCTTTACAAACAAGAAATGTGAAATAAACTATCAAATAAATAAAACTCTCAGACTCAGCTTATTAACAATAATATATTTCCATTTAAACTAGAACAGGCTGATTATTCATATACAGTCGAACCCGGTTATGTCGCCGGCCTAGGGGGTTGCCAAAAAGCGTCGAGATAACCGATGATCGAGATAACCGAAAACCAATATGGCAGCAATATATTAGCATGTGCTTGAAATGTATTTATGTGCGTTAATAACTGAGAATGTACATGCACGGGTTTTTGGCATTGCCGCGATTTGTTTGACGCGATCGGCATGCTATAAATATGTACATACATCGGGGCCGGTTCTAGACATGCATATATGAGGGGGCAGACAGAAATGTGAAGGGGGCACATGGTGGCAACAAAGGCGGGAAAGGGGTGGGGTGGTGCTCTGGATAACTGTTTTTGTCATGTAATTGGATTGCACTTTGTCAGGCCTCTGCCCTAAGACCTGTCCAACTTGGGTGTCCCACCTGAAGGCTAAGCTTCTGCTGGTGTAGCTCTTAGGGTCACTGAGGCACGCAAAGCCCCTGACCACAGTAAGGTGGCAATCCCTCAGGGGGAAAACTGAAAAGTAAAACAAAAAATAAAATAAAATATTCCTCATCAGATTAAAAACAAGACATTTACCTTAATTGGATGGCCTATATCAAACATATTTGAACCCAACAAAACACTTTTCACTATTGCCAATATTACCAAAACTAAAAAGGGTAGGCTAAGTTATGAAAAAGAAAAAATCAATTCACCGAGTCTTGAAATATAAAACTGAAAAATAGGATCGGTCAGGGTTCATTTCACTACATGTTGTACTTGTTATAACTATGTATGTGACGAATAAAGAATCTTGAAATCACAACGAACAAGTCGCTCAATGAGAATGAATGACGTAACCGACTGGCTAAGCTGCTTCTAGCGCCAAAGTGGTTCAAATGGTACGATCCACACTAGGGGTGTCTAAAATCGTTTTACATAAAATTTTCCTACAAGGTGAGGTTCTTTCTTAAAAAAAAAAAAAACAAGAAAAATGTTAATACCCCCCCCCCCCCCCAAACTGCTATTTTTGTCTATTTGGGGGGGGTCTTGATCGGGGGGTACTGGGGGGTACAGTACCCCCCGATCAAGACCCCCCCAAATAGACAAAAATAATTCGAACCATGATCTCACTAGTCACTATGATTTTGACGAGAGAGATTGCTGTTTCCTCCAAACCTTCCGCAATCACGCAGCTCATTTCGCTTTGCCCTGCCTACTGAGAAACTGGCTCATTTGCATACTAACAGTGATTGGATGTTTAGCTGGGGGGAGGGTGAGTGGGGGATCTGCCGAGTGCTGCGTGAGCCCGCGCACAAACAGAACGCAGAGGGAAAGAACGAACAAGAAGTGAAACTTATCATCTCGTTTGTGCCTTTTTCAGTGGATTTTTCAGCTACTGTAGTAAATCTTGTCCATATTCAGTTTGTGGGTAATTATTATTTTCTTCCTCAACTTCTAAAAGTTTGATTTAAGGGGGCAGGACGTTTGCTTAAGGGGGCGTTGCCCCAGCGTAGAGCCGGCCCCGACATACATGTTGGCTAACAAAAGGCATACCACCAACTAACAGCAGAGATTTACCAGTATACAATAAAATCCACCGTCGTTTCTTGATACGAACCTTTAATTATATTCTCCAACATTGAAAACACAAAGATCGCTCACAAAATCACAAAAAACCTGCGGGGTGTACTGTAGTTCGTTTTCACAAAAAGCTAACCAGTGTCAAAATTAAATTCACGAGTCATTTCCCTCTGACGCAGCTCTGAAAAGTATCATACACGTGGTTACTATGGTTTCTTTACAAAGTCTAAAATGCTTTGTTGCTTTTGCTTTTAACAGTCTGCTTGAAAACAAATGCTTCAATATTATTTATGCTGTCTAAAAAAGTTTTACCTGGATCACGTTTCACAGCTGCGTTGTTCAGCAAATTACCATGCGAATGCGATTTGAATACGCGCTGTTTAGCACTTGTGATACATTTTTAAAAGCCGGTGAATATATATAATATTCAAATGTATATCGAAATATCGGAAATGTGTTTAAAAATCGTATCACCGTTATCGGAAAAAAATATATCGCGATATATATTGATATCGAATTATTGTCCAGCCCTAACTGTACATAACTTTGCTCAAACAAGGCCGACAAGTGCCCCGCATAACTTTGCCCAAACAAAGCCCCGCGTAACTTTGCCCAAGTGAAAGCCAAAATCGCTGCATTACTTTGCACACTTCAAAGCTTGACAAAGGCGATGCGGAACTTTTCCCAATGTACCACAATACAAGTGTTACCAAAGCAAATGTTAATTGTAATTTGCTGACTCACGGAATTATAAAAATCTATAGAATAAAAGAGTAAAATGTAAACTGTAAATAAATGTACTTATGTCGAGCGTTGCATCCTCTCCGCGCAAAAAAGCGTCCTCCTCCATCGAATCAATGGATAAAAGCGACACTTTCTTCCCCCGAACCACTCTTCAAAATCATCTTCTGTGCTTTCTCAACAGTGAAAGTCATCCGAGCCATTTTTCTTCAGTCAAAAAAGTTGTTGTCCGAAAATAACTGGGTAAACTCACGGAGACTACGTGCGCAATGCGTAATCGAGACACTCCCACAAATACTGCACCTGCAGAGAATAAGTTGCGCATTCATGTCCCCAGTGCGAAAAACAATGCCCAATCAGCACATCCCATACCATTTTGCAAACCTTAGACACACCTCTATTGGATGAAGCAAATGACACTGTAATTTGATGTTCATGTAAAAAGTTTATTATGGTGAAACATAACCATGGGCAAAGGTTCAGTGCGTAAAAAATAATGTGCTAGCAGGGAAGCAGAGCATATATCTGAAAAAATACTTGACAATGAAGGATTACAGTGATTGATTTATGTACATAAGAGATCAAGCTTTCAAACGAGGGTAAATTTGTCATTTTATTCATTGGTTTTCTTCTAAAACTCCGAAGATGAAAAACATTGCACGAATGTACAGAATGCCGACTGACATTTTTCCGCGATGAGTGAGCAAGCTATTTGAGAGCATTACAGTCATATTTATGGAAAAATGCGTGTTTTGTCTTAATACTGTGACGGTTTATGAAGTATTGGCCGTGAAAGAAATAGTTTGAAGTGCTTAGTTTTCATTTTATTAACACTTATATTTTACTTCCTGACACTCGACCCGTTTAAAGATGGCTACCATGGTCATTTTATTTTTACTTGTTACAAAAAAACCATGGCACAAAAATTGCGCAACTTTCTACAGATATTATCTGAAAGGTTTTTTGTAGTGTAACAAGCCGTTTTTGGTTGATTTGATACATTTGTTTCTTTTATTGAACGTCATTTTTTTTTGTTATTGAAAATCCGGACGTATGCGTCCGAACCACTAGGCGGCGACAGTGAAAGAGTTAATGTTCGTTGATGTTTGTTGTTGTGTTGGTTCTGTCCATTCCCAAGTAAAAACCCGTTTGCCTGCACTTCCGGCTTCGCTTGCCTGTTTGCCCGCTCGCCCGCACGCACGAATCACAACAGAATGACGGATCTCCTTAACAAGCTCAGCGTTACCGGGGAGGTTCTCCCTATGGAGAACGAAGTGATCGCCTGGACGAACCGGCTTGATCGCCACCCGGATCCCGTAGCCCGCCGGCTGGTGGATAGCTGCTGGGAGCTCCTCGACAGGAGGTTCCACACCGGCGAGGAGCAGCTGCTCGAACAGGTGGGCGAACACCTGCGGCAGCTGAGGGTGAGAGCAGCGGTTTGGCTACCGCACCCGGGGTATGCCGCCCGGGAACCGCCCCCCGACTCGTTACCAGCCACCTTCCCGGTCTTGAAAAGGGCTGGCGATAAGACGCGCAACCCTGAGCTTCACGCGGCTACGGCCGCTCAGTTCCCCAGCGCTGGGGAACTACCTGGGGAAAGACCCCAGGAGAAGGACCTACCCTGGGTCCTAGAGAGCCCCGCTCTTGCCAAGAAGAGACGCAGGAGGAGAAAAACAGGCCAGACGCTCTTCCTGGGAGCGTGCTCCCTTCTCCCCGCCTTGGAGGACGCCTGTGTGACCGATGGGCCCCATGACGAGGAGGACCTGCCTCCTTTGGAGGCTGGGGATGACCGGCCAGAGCGCTGTCCCGGGAGAGGGATCAGTGCCGTCAGAGACGCCAGTCCCCAGATCCCTAAAGGGCGGAAAGGAAAGGCGCATACGCGCTCAGCACCCCTCCTGCCTGCTACAGACCTGCCTACTCCGGACGTGCCTGCAGCACCAGCTGCTGCTGCCGCCGCTCTGCCTGCGGCACCGCCTGCTGCTGCCGCTCTGCCCGCGGCACCGCCTGATGCTGCTGCCGCCGCTCTGCCCGCGGCACCGCCTGATGCTGCTGCCGCCGCTCTGCCCGCGGCACCGCCTGCAGCACCAGCTGCTACCGCCGCTCTGCCTGCGGCACCGCCTGCTGCTGCTGCTACCGCCGCTCTGCCTGCGGCACCGCCTGCTGCTGCTGCTACCGCCGCTCTACCTGCGGCACCGCCTGCAGCACCAGCTGCTGCTACCGCCGCTCTGCCCGCGGCACCGCCTGCTGCTGCTGCTACTGCCGCTCTGCCTGCGGCACCGCCTGCAGCACCAGCTGCTGCTGCCGCCGCTCTGCCCGTGGCACAGCCTGCTGCTGCTGAAGCCGCTCTGCCTGCGGCACCGCCTGCAGCACCAGCTGCTACTGTCGCCGCTTTGCCAGCGGCACCGCCTGTCCTGCTTGACCCGCCTGTTCTGTCTGACCCGCCTGCCCTGCCTGTGGTCCCTGCTGCTGTCGCCGCTCTGCCTGCGGCACCGCCTGCTGCTGCTGCCGTCGCCGCTCTGCCCGCGGCACCGCCTGCTGCTGCTGCCGTCGCCGCTCTGCCCGCGGCACCGCCTGCTGCTGCTGCTGCCGTCGCCGCTCTGCCCGCGGCACCGCCTGCTGCTGCTGCTGTCGCCGCTCTGCCCGCGGCACCGTCTGCTGCAGCTCCTGCCGCTTTGCCAGCGGCACCGCCTGCTGCCGCTTTGCCAGCAGTCCGACCTGACCCGCCTGTCCTTCCTGCTCTGCCTGCAGCCCCTGCTGCTGCCACCACTCAGGCTGCGGCACCCGCTGCGGCGCCCCCTGCTGGCCGCGTGATGGCGGCGCATGCCGAGGCGCCCCCTGCTGGCCGCGTGACGGAGGCGCACGCCAAGGCGCCCCCTGCTGACCGGACGCCCGAGGCGCCTGCCCAGGCGGCCCCTGCTGGTCGCACGCCTGCAGCTGCCTCCGCTCTTCCTGAGGTGCCCGCCGAGGCGCCTCCTGCTGGCTACACACCTGCGACCCCATCCGAGGCCACATCTCCCGTCCTGCCCGCGGCCCTGTCCGAGGCCACATCTCCCGACCTGCCCGAGGTGGCCGCTCTGCCTGCGGCACCGCCTGCAGATCCGGCTGCCGCTCAGCCCAAGGTGCCTGCCAGGGCGCCCCCTGCTGGCCACGTGCTGGTGGTGCCTGCTGCGGCGCTCCCTGTTGGCCACGTGCTGGTGGTACCCACGGCTGTGTCTGAGGTCCCGGTGCTACCTCCGCCTGCACCCACGCCCGCCGAGGTGCCTGCTCTGCCTGCGGCACCTCCTGCTGGCCGCACGCCCAAGCCCGTCTCGCCTGACCTGCCCGTCTCGTCCGGCCAGCCCTGCTCGCCGGTCCTGCCCGTCTCGCCTGTCCTGTCCGGCCAGCCCTGCTCGTCGGTCCTGCCCGTCTCGCCTGTCCTGTCCGGCCAGTCCTGCATGCCCGCAGCGCCCCTTGCTGACCACTCGCCTGTCCTGCCCGTCTCGCCTGTCCAGCCGGCCCAGCCCTGCTCGCCTGTCCAGCCGGCCCAGCCCTGCTCGCCTGTCCAGCCGGCTGCTACGGCCAGGCCCGCGGCCCCGCCTGAGGCCACCGCTCTGCCCGCGGCCCCGCCTGAGGCCGCCGCTCTGGCTGTCCTGCCCGCCGCTCTGGCTGTCCTGCCCGCGGCTCTGGCTGCCCCTCCTGCGGCTCTGGCTGCCCCGCCCGCGGCTCTGGCTGCCCCGCCTGCGGCCACACCCGCGGCTCTGGCTGCCACGCCCGCGGCTCCGGCTGCCCTGCCTGTTGCCTCTTTAGAGGCCTTGACTTCTGTCCACTCAGCACCGACCTCCCTCTTGACTCCCTCACCCTTGCCTCAGCAAGGCCGACACACCCCAGGACCGCGCCTGTCCGTTTCCCGTAAGGGACGGGGACACAGGCGTCGGGTCCTGGTCCCGCCTGCCCTAACCCCTGGCTCGCCCGTGCGCCCCCTGGCCGTGGCTCGGTGGCTGCCTGCGGGTCCTGCGGCTCCGGCTCAGCTGCCGCCTCCGGGTCCCCCCGCTTCGGCTGGGCGTCGGACGGCGCCTTCCCTGGCTCCGGCTGCGCCTCCGCCTGCTGCGGCTTCCCCCTCCTGCCTGCCTGCGCCAGTGTTCCCTCCTGCTCCCTCCTTGTTTCCTTTGTCGGTCCCTACGTCTGTCTCCTTGTCCCCTCCTGCTCCGGCCTCCCTTCTGCCTGTGGCCCCTGTGGCTGCCTTCCCTTGCCCGCCTGGGTTCCCTCGAGCTCGCCCTGTTCTTCCTCCTCCCTTTGTTCCGTCTCCTCGTCCCTTTGTTCCTCCTGTCTCGGTTCCTCGTCCCTCTGTGTCTCCTCCGTCCCCTCCTGGTCCTTTTGTCCCTCCGGTTTTTGCTGCTCGTCCCTCTGTGCCTCCCGTGTTCACTCCCGTCCTTTTTGTTCCTCCATTTTCTGTCCCCTCTCTGTCTCCTTTCTTTGTCTGCCTGTCCGCGTTCCCTGTCCTCTGTCAGGTCTTGTCGTTTTTCTGGTCCTTGTTCCTGTTTTGTGTCTCTGTCCTGTTTCCGGTGTCTCGTTGATGTTTTGCTTTTGTCTTCCAGGTCCTGTTCCCCGGTCTCGTCCGTCGCCTCCTCTCGGGCGCGCCCGGTGTGCGCGCCTTTGGGGGGGGGTTCTGTCACGATCCGCTCCGTTCGATCCCGATGTGTGCCACGCCCCCTCATTATCCACGTGCGCTTCCCCGATCGTGCCCAGCTGTTCCTTGTTATTTCGGCTTGTCTTCTGTATTTAGTCCGTGTCTGAGTCAGTCTTCCCCAGATCCGTCATTAATGTTCGTTGATGTTTGTTGTTGTGTTGGTTCTGTCCATTCCCAAGTAAAAACCCGTTTGCCTGCACTTCCGGCTTCGCTTGCCTGTTTGCCTGCTCGCCCGCACGCACGAATCACAACAAAAGGCTGCATGCTTTTATTTTACTTTATACTTGTATTATTCTTTTAATAGTATTAAAATTGTAACTTATTGTAATAAGTTAAAATAATTATTTTGAAAAGTATGACAGCATGTAGATTTTGAAAAACATTTTATTGTTGGAAAAACAGTAGAAAGTGTTCATTGTAAAACATTGTAAAAATGTTATTTAATAAACACAATGAAACTGAAACTTTTTTCTTATCTCTTTGAACATAACAATATAAATTTGAGTAATTGAACTTAATTAACCAAATAGATTAAAACAAAATCATGAATGTTACGTTGATTGAACTAAACAAAATTACATTAACTTTATGTAATTACCTTATGTTCACTGAAATAAATATTCTTTCTTAAAGGCAACTTAACTTACGTGGAACCTGTTGACATAAAAAAGTTAAGTAATGTCAACATATCATTTTTTTCAGTGTAGCTAAGCTCAAAATAAATAAATCGTAGGGCCCTGACGGCATCTTACCTATAGTTTTAAAAGAGATGAGGGATATTATTAGCCAACCTTTAACTTTAATATTCCAGAAATCATTATCTGCGGGTTTGGTACCTTCAGATTGGAAGTATGCTAATATAACGCCCATATTCAAAAAAGGGGATAGAAGTAATCCAGCAAACTATAGGCCAATCAGTTTAACTAGCATTACTGGAAAAATAATGGAAGCTATAATTCAAATGAAAATGGTAGATTACCTAGATGCAAATAACATTATAAAGGATAGCCAACATGGATTTAGGAGGGGTAGATCCTGTTTAACGAATTTACTTGAATTCTTTGAGGAAGCTACAATAGAAATTGATCACCAAAAGACCTACGATGTGATCTACTTAGATTTCCAGAAGACCTTTGATGTTGTCCCCCACAAACAGCTCTTGCTTAAGCTCAAAGCTGCAGGGATTTTAGAAACTGTAGCAGCTTGGATCGAAAACTGGTTAACTGACAGGAAGCAGCGAGTAGTTATTAGAGGCACAATGTCATAGTGGGCCTGCGTTCATAGTGGGGTAACGCAGGGTTCAATTTTAGGACCATTATTGTTCCTAATTTACATTAATGATATTGACACCAACACATACAGTAAACTGGTTAAATTTGCAGACAACATCAAGGTGGGTGGTGTATCAGATACTAAATTAGCAGCACAGAGGCTACAACGGGATCTTGACTAGGGTTGGGTATCGTTTGGGGTTTTTTCGATACCGGTGCCAAATCGATACTTTTAAAACGGTACCGGTGCCCAAACGGTGCCTGAACCGATACTTTACAAAAGCCACAAAATGATGGTGGATGACTCAAGAATACATTTTTATTGAACAAAAAATTGAATGCTTAAAATTGAACAATATATTAAAAGTTTAAAGTATATATGAATATATATGTAAATACAAAAAACAACAACAAAACATAAGCCACCTATGTAATGTTAATTTAACATTACATTAGCCTACTACTAACCTGCGGAAAGGTTGCTGTCGTCATCATAATCAGTGGACTCCTTTTTGCTACGGTTGGTATGACTGGGGCTGGGGTTATTCACACCGATCGTGCCAGCTGTTGTCCGCAAGCTGTCAAGCACGGTGCATCCCTCTGCTTTTAAGTTTATTCCGTGTACCCTCAAATGTTTCATTAGATTTGACGTGTTTCCCCCTTTACACGCAACTGCTGTAAAACATTTGCTGCATGCCGCGGTGTTGGAATCCTTTCTTGTGAAATATAGCCACACTTTTGACTGTTTAGTTTTAGGCATTTTAACAAAAGTTGTCTTAATTTAGCAAGCTAAGATAGCAGTACACCACCTGCTGCCGTCAGAGCAAGTGTAACGTTAGTTGCTGCATTCACGCGCATCTCGGATGGTCTCATTTCCTGATGATGTCACGTGTGTGTTGATGAATCTTATGCTTATTACAACTGTGTCATCATAGCCCCAGAGAACAAATATTTCTATCGACAGTTCAGGCATCTAAGTGGCACCGAAATTCGCGTTTTGTTTCGGTCCGGTACATATCAGTTATATAGGTACCGGTGCCGTATTGGCACCGGTTTTCGGTACCCAACCCTAATCTTGACTTAATTAGCGACTGCGCTGATAGCTGGCAGATAAAATTTAATGTAGATAAATGTAAGGTAATCCATGCAGGGAGCAGAAATATGAAGTACAGATATTTTATGGGTTCCACTGAAATAAAGGTAGCTGATTATGAGAAAGACCTCGTTGTGTATGTTGATGCTTCCATGTCCCACTTGCCAGTGTTGCAAAGCAATTAAAAAGGCCAACAGGATGTTGGGTTACATCTCTAGGTGTGTGGAGTTTAAGTCAATGGATGTGATGCTACGGTTATACAATTCCTTGGTAAGACCCCAACTAGAATAGTGTGTACAGGTTTGGTCACCATACCTTAAAAAGGACATTGCTGCCTTGGAAAAGGTTCAACGTAGGGCTACAAGAATGATTCCTGGTCTTAGAGGAATGTCTTATGAGGAGAGGTTAGCTGAGCTGAATCTGTTCAGCCTCGCGCAAAGTAGATTAAGGGGGGACATCCAGGTATATAAGATTCTAACAGGTCTCGATGCTGTTCAGCCAAATGGCTACTTTAATATTTGTTGAAATACTAGAACTCGTGGCCATAGGTGGAAATTAGTGGGAGAACATTTTAAACTGAATTTAAGAAAACACTTCTTTACACAGCGTGTAGTTAGAGTATGAAATAGTCTTCCTGTTCAAGTAGAGCAGGCTAAAACCCTGGGTTCCCTTAAATCAGAGCTAGATAAGATTTTAACAACTCTGAGCTATTAGTTAAGTTCTCCCCAAACAAGCTTGATGGACCGAATGGCCTCCTCTCGTTTGTAAATTTCTTATGTTCTTATGACTCACCAGATAACTGTTGTCGTGACCCAGTTCCTCAGCTGGGTCCGATGTTGTCGCACCTCATCCACAAGGTGTGGGTCTTCGGAGGGGAAAAACTGCTCCAGGATTTCCTCAAATTTATGTATTTTATTTTCCTCTTTAACCTTCAGATTGTGTTCGCTTTCTATTCCTATCTCCTATGTTAGATGGGTCGATGCCGACCCATGTCTTAAATCAGCCATAAAATACCCTCAAAACAATTATTTACCATTCAATTTGTTTCTTACCTCTTGGTTACCTTGTTAGGCTTCCTTTTCCATGAAAAGATTGGTTTTAATATTTTTGGTGTGGCTTTCTGGACCATTCTTTTGACAGCATACCTCTCGTTTTCAATAAAAAAAAAATAATGGTAAAATAATCCTCAAGAGAATTATAGAAATAAACTGAATTGGTCTTATCTTGCCTTACATGTATGAGCATGCCTTGTTTTAATTTTGTTTTAATTTATTTTGTAGAGATTCCTGACAAACTCAAAAAGCTTTTATGCGGTATACAAATCTATGCGGTGCTTTTATGCATTTTAAAAATAAAAACGGGTCAGTGCCAATCCTAACATCACAGGAAGATTAAATTAGAGAGTATGAAACACCATTTTGAATTATTGCTTCTTGTTACATCTGATGTCCTTGATAAGTATTTTAATATTTAATCTTTATATTTACTGGTTGAACAAATTAAAAATACCCTGTGACCTATTATTTTATTGCATTTTTTAACCACAATAAAGTATAGAAAAGTAGGCAACCTGCATAGTTATATGATGGCATGGGCTGATGGGTTAGCCACCAGCTGCCACTGGTCTCAGTGCACATTTAAACCTTGTTCCCTATTTACATTCAATTTGCAATTTTGCTTGGCAAATTTGGTTAGTTTGTCTGTTTATGATTACTATGTTCATGTGTTGTTTGTTTATGATTACTGCGTTCATGTGTTGTTCTTTCTTCTGCCCCTTAGTCCTACACATTTCCTTTAGAGCTAGGTAACTTGTGCCTTTCAGTGGCCCAGGTTGCATCCACACAACATATTATATAAAATATTTCTGCTGGCAGAAAATCTGGCTTTTGATGCAGGTATTATCTGGCCTGGAATGTCTGTTTACTTATTAGACCAGAAATCCACAGGTAAGAGCAAATAAATTATGATTAATGCTGTATTTTATGTACTTCCTGGTATTCTGCTGCATTATGGGTAAAATCTTATGCAGTGTTTATGATTATCAAAACTGGACCTGTGTACTGTCTAGTTTAGGCCAGTTACACAAACCTGTAAAGTAATTGTTTCTCAGTTGTTGTCTAAGCAATTTCTTAGCTTTCAGTTAGTTAAGTAATGTCACTTATAATGAAAGATTATTACCATACATTGATTTACCACTGTAATCTGCTTGACTGGCCTTATGTGTGTGATTCTATAAAATTAATTGACAACATTCAGATTTAAGAATTCCAGTGCTGTGGTATAAAGTACTTCAATTTTCTGGCCATGTCACCCATCGCTTCCTTTGTATCCAACATGGCATATACCACTATGGAATTGTGACACACATAAGTTAACTTAAAATACATTAAATTAAAAGAAAAAATTACACATAACATAATAGCATGTGTTGTCCTCGCTCTGTGATTTTACGTGGCCTACCACTTCATGGCTAAGTTGCTGTTGTTCCCAATTGCTTCCATTATGTTATAATACCACTACCAGTCGACCATGGAATATGTAGTAGCAAGGAAATTTCATGAATGGACTTTTTGCAGAGGCGGCATCCTATCACGGTACCATGCTTGCTTGCTGAGAGTGACCCATTCTTTCGCAAATGTTTGTAGAAGCTGTCTCCATGTCTAGGTGCTTGATTTTATACACCTGTGGCTATGGAAGTGATTAACACCTGAATTATTTCTGGTAAATCTGTAATATCAATCTGTAACTCACTGTATAAAGGCTGTTTTTGTGTTTAACAATGGTGTGCAAAATGTATTCAATATACAATAACAAAAAATGTGGATCAAGAACATTCTTTAGAATGTCTCAGAACACAAATGACAGATCACTTCGTAGAGAAAATGAAATGACTTTACTATAAAGAAAGTCTTCTTTAGCATGTGCTGCATCTCATCATACACGCATACATAATAAATATGTTAATATGCTGCTTTTGCTTTCTGTTTGAATCAGATGTACCTTAAAAACACATTTGCTTCTAGAAGCAGTTCTCACTAAGCTGTTTAGATACAGTTAGAAGTTTGTAAATGTACAATAAAAAAAATAATAAAATAATCCCCAAACAGGAAATATACCACCCACACAGATTTTATACATACACACACAAACACACGCACACACACACACACGTATGTGTGTGTATACACATATATGTATAATCACGCACCACTATCTAGTGATAATCAGAGGCGGACATTTCAGTTCAAGAAAGTAAAAATCCAGACCAAGATTATGTTTCACTCAACCAGTTTCAACCAGTACTCTGTGACTGACTCCGATACTCAACTAGTTGGTAGAAACTTTCTAGACCCGAAATGTCCACCTCTGGTGATGATAATAATAATAATAATAATATCAAGACTTAATGCAACATATGATATGTATCCAGTAGCATTCATCTGTATTTGAATTCCTGTTCTGTAGCACACCCATATTACTGCTGGGTTGTATGAACATGACCTTGATTTAACTTTTTCCAAAATAAAAAAATCATTTCATGTTGGATTTAAGCACACAGTGTAGATTATGCGTACATTATAAACAATCTTTGTGTATATTTTCTCTTTTTAGCAAATAAGCGTACACAGGGATTCATTGAGAAAATACATAAAAATAAGCATCGGAATATTACTCTGCAACCCTGATCAAAATAAGCAGTTAGAAGAAGGATGGATCAGCATATTAATACATATATTTTTGCATGAACAAGGCAACCTTTGGGATCAATATAGAGGAAAAAACCTGGAGGACATTGAAAAGGAGAGGGGGGTTACAGGTTTCGGGAAAACATAGCTGAAAGCTGAAATCATCCCTTAATGCTGTAGGTTGTTACGGGTGACACAGAGTTGCTATGCTTACTCTTCCACTGAAGGCATCAACTGCAGCATTGCACCAAATCATTCCAGAAATGTCCAGGAAATCTGCTGAGCTGGCTGGTGCATGGCAGTCACAATCTGGAGGCCTCAGACAGGCTCAAGTGGCAAAATTCCCTAAAGGGCCCAGAGTATATTTCTTTGAGGTATAGGATAACAAACTTAGTCATTGACAGAGTTATGAAGAACTTTCAAAATGCTAACATCCAGGATAGGCTGGCCATGTAAAAACCAAATTAGGCATAGTAGCCTATTTTTCTTTTATTTTTTGTATTTGTGAATAATATTCTGACTATATTTTCCCTTTACAACAAAGAAATAATCCTGCAGCTTGGATGCAAATCATAAAGAAAAGTTGAGAGCAGGAAAAAAAATCAAAGCACTTGACAGAAATAGTTAGCTAATCGGATTTGTCACATATGAATTCCAAGTAAACATAGAATGATGCTCATGAATTAGTTTAAACAGTTGCTTAAAAAATAAAAGAATTTGTTGTGAACATAAAACAGAGCACATCTCCAGGGTTGATTCATAACAATACATAAATATGAACAACTTTCTTTTGTGTCATACCACACAGAAATGAGTAATAATAATAATACTCATAATAATAATAATTATTATTACCACCACCACTACTACTACTACTAATAATAATAATAGTAATAATAATAATAATAATAATAATAATAATGTGTGATGAACCAGCGCCCCATCCTGGGTTTTTCCCTGCCTTGTGCCTGTAGCTTCCCGGATAGCCTCTGGACCCCAGCCATCCTGAACAAAAGAAGAAGGTATAGAAAATGGGTGGATGGATGGATAAATGGATGGATAGATAAATAAACAAACTAATTCATTATTATTATTAATAATAATTATTATTATTATTACTATTACTATTATAGCAATGATAACAATAATATTATTATTATACCAATAATAATAATAATGAAGAGCAACATCACACAAACATACATACAAACTTTTATATTATCACTTTACAGTGTAAAAGTTTATTACCTCAAAATATCTGATTTTTTTTTTTTTTTTTTTTTTTTTTTTTTTTTTTACAGCTTTCACTGTTTCCCCCCCAAGAGGTCATCAATAATTGTTGAGGTAAAATAAAACTTGGGGTAATGCAAAAAAAATAAAAACTCATTAATCAAGTCAACAGATTATGGCCATGGTATTGAATAAAGGTACAATTTCTACATACACTAAGTACTTTTCTTTGCTCCTAAATATCAATATGTGACTAGGTAGCTATTTATAGTGCAGGAAAATAAAGTGGGGAAAAAATTGGGTTAAACTCTTTTGAGCAGTGCCTGTTTTACAGTGGCATGTCTGCTGGGCAGTGGGGAGATCATGCTTCAAACAGAGTCACCAAGTATGTTCAGATGGATCTGGTCCAGTCATAAAATAAGCCCGTCTACTGTGTTGATCTTGACAATCTTTCCTGTTTTGTTGGCACCTGCTGTTACTGGGGACAAAATATTCACAAATGTTGTGTCCATATCACAACCGTTTCTGGTCATACTCATACACAGCAGTCAGCTCTTCAGGAAGCAATACTCCACAGAGCTGGACCTGTTCAGGGTTTTGATTAAACACCGATTCCCATCAATCATACAAAATTACATTGATTATAAAAAGAGCCGACCATCAGTTTTCCAATCAGTATCTCTGCACCTAAATTCTTTTAGACCAACTATTGTGATTTCAGACTAAAGCAGTCAAGTATTGAGCTGGAAACCATGTCACATACAATCAAAACTTGTGTTCAACAGCTACCCCAACTCACTCTTCAAAATAATCTGAGCAGATAACCTAGCAGTGAACATTCAGGAAAAAATCTTTAGGTGCATCTTCTGCTAACACAGACACAGGCAGGCAGGCAGGCAGACAGACAGACAGCCAGACACACACACACACACACATTATACTTGATAAGCCCTTGGAAGTACAATACATCTTTGTTTCCTTGAAGTCATATATACTAATATCTGAATCTATAATCTGTAGCCATTTGAATTAACCCCAAATTTCTCTGGTTAAGTGGGACAGGGGGTAATGTTACAGTAATGTCGTCTTGGGGTACCATTATGTGATTACAAGAAGGAAGTTTGTTTTTGAAAGTCAGCTTACGTGGACTATATGATGAAAATACAGAGTGCATAGCTTTGTTGGGCACTAACAGGTGTGCCATCTTTGTTAACAGCATATACTGACATATATATGTATCAACCAGGAAGCAAGATATTTCATCGTGAATATATCAATATGATAAACTCATGTTAAATGTCCTGGTAATTCATTGGCTCATCCCTTAGTTGATATGTAACAGGTGTGCCATTCTCCTTGATATACCATCTTTTGACAGAAGGGGTGGGGTTAAATCCTTAAATAAAGAAATAATATTAAATGAGTAAAACCTCACAAAATCCTTTAAAATTTCAATGTTGTCTCTTTCCCTCCATTCTTTTAACTTTCCCCATACAGCAAATTGAGGTCTCTGGTACCGTAAGCAGAGCATAGGTTGACTTATACAACTCTTCATCCAAAATCATCCTTATGGCGAGGCAGTTCAGGGCCAAAATTATGACCCGGCACACTCGTATTTCCTAGCTTCACCCTTTTTAAACTGAAGGGCAGTGCATTACTTTAGGCCTTTGAGACTTCCTTTTTCCCCCATGTATAGTGTGTGTCTATGTGTATGTATGTGTACGTGTGTGTGATACCCTCTGTCCTCCTCAGGCTCTCTTAGGGCATGGGCTATGCCAGCGAGTAGATGGCATTGACAGGTGAAGTGGCCTCAGAGCTTTCATTTCCCTCTGTTTCTTCTTTGTCCTTCTTTACGGTGTACTGGCCAATAAAGGAACCGTCTTCATTGAATTGACCATTTCCTCCATCACCATAGTCAACCAGGCTGTCATCGCTCTCCTTTACATTGCCATCCAAGGAGGTCTGGCTGCCCTGCAGTGGCTTATTGTCCTCATCACTGCTACAAAAGACAGGAGTGGAGTCAGAATCAATAGGATTCCCATGCCACATACAATCATATGACTATAGAAAGTACAGTACGTGTCCACAAGAGGTTTTGTGGCCTCTTCAATGATAGCTTGTTGGTAACAGAATGGAAACCACACACACAAAGCCACACACACAATGTATTACACTGTAACATCTGGATTTCTTATTATTTGTCAGAAAAACAAGCGTATGTTTGCTCAAAATACATTTATATTTGTTCTGCTTCTTCATATACTAGTTTTTAGACATCAAAAACTTTAGGGACCAAAAACTTTAAAAATCCCTTCTGAAACAAATTATACAGTAATGAAGTGAAGAAAGTTCTTAAAACATGCCTAAAAAATAACATTTAATACATCAAAGTCAGAATAACCTCACAAAAACAAGTTTATTCTACCATCAAAGGATTTCCATTTGAAGTATCACTGTTAGTACATTAATAAACATTAATTATTCAGCAAAACACCACAAACTACCATTGTAAAGAATGGGTTTCTGTGAATCCATAGGGCAGAGCTGTCATTCAAGGGTGTGAAATGATTTAAATATTTCCGCCTGTTTGCCTTCTTTCTACAAGATCACCAATCACTGTAACAGACTAAAGTAAAGTGAAAAAAGGCCTCTGTTGTGTGTATTTGTGCAACAATACCTATTCTATTCTTATCAGTATTGCTTTATCTTTCTTGCGCAATATTTCCTATATCTATTGTCATATTCACCCATTTATCCATCTCTATATGTCAGACATCCATTTTTATATAGAAATTGTTGTATATGTACTGGGAATTGTATATCTTTTTTATCTAAAATGTCTGACTTTGAGATTGGACATATACTAAAATACCTGTCAAGCCAGCACTTGAAAATGAAAGGATACCTTACTTTTTAGAATTTGAGATTAAATAAGCCTCTCAGATTAGGGAAGGTACAGCGACCCTCAGTCCCTTCATAAGACATAACACATAACTCATAGACATGAGATAGCATATGTGTCAAAATCAAAAACCTGCTCTCATTCCATATGTTAGACCAGATAGGGTGAAGGTATGGTGGAAAGAGAAGGTATGTATGCAATTAAAGAATTACATAACTTGAGTGAATCAGAAGAGGTATGCATGTCAGTGTCAGAGGCATCTCCTTAAAGCATATTATATTCTGCCATCAGTGCTCTACAATGACAACCACTAATATTCAATAGCATTAAATACGCATTTGTGCAATTTGACTCCGGACCAGAAAAATCCTTTTGCAATTCTATACTCAAAACGATGTTTTGATTGTAGTGGGGGATATTTTGACTGAAGTATTCAGACGTAGATTAAAATCTGAAGTGCACATAAACCAAAGTTAAACCTTCTGGTTTTATAAACATGATACAAGTCATACGTACAATATAGATTGAAAACAAGCTTCAATGCATTAATGACTAGGTTTGGTACTGTTGGAAACAACAGCATTGTATTCCGTGAACAGCCCTGTCATTTGATCTGGCCATCTAATCCATACACATCCCACACTCACCAACGTGGACAATTTCTAGAAGTACTGTAAATATTAACATAAGAACATAAGAACTATACAAACGAGAGGAGGCCATTCGGCCCATCGAGCTCGCTTGGGGAGAACTTAACTAATAGCTCAGAGTTGTTAAAATCTTATCTAGCTCTGATTTAAAGGAACCCAAGGATTCAGCTTGCACTACATTATCAGGAAGACTATTCCATACTCTGACTACACGCTGTGTAAAGAAGTGCTTCCTTAAATCTAGTTTTAAATGTTCTCCCGCTAATTTCCACCTATGGCTACGAGTTCTTGTATTTGAACTAATGTTGAAGTAACTATTTGGTTGAACAGCATCAAAACCTGTTAGAATCTTATAGATCTGGATCATGTCCCCCCTCAGTCTCCTTTGCTTGAGGCTGAACAGATTTAGCTCAACTAACCTTTCCTCGTATGACATTCCTCTAAGACCAGGAATCATTCTTGTGGCCCTACGCTGCACCTTTTCTAAGGCCGCAATGTCTTTTTTAAGATATGGTGACCAAACCTGCACACAATATTCTAGGTGAGGTCTCACCAAGGAATTGTATAATCTTAGCATTACCTCCCTTGACTTAAACTCCACACACCTGGAGATATCCTATTGGCTTTTTTTATTACTTCCCCGCACTGGCGAGAATGAGACATGGAAGCATCAACATACACACCAAGGTCTTTCTCATAATCAGCTACCTTTATTTCAGTAGGTCCCATAAAATACCTGTACTTTATATTTCTGCTCCCTACATGGAGTACCTTACATTTGTCTATGTTAAATTTCATCTGCCAGGTATCGGCCCAGTCACTAATTAAATCAAGATCCCGCTGTAGTGGCTGAGCCGCTAGTTCAGTATCTGCTACACCACCCACCTTGGTGTCATCTGCAAATTTCACCAGTTTACTGTATATATTGATGTCTATATCATTTATGTAAATTAGGAACAATAGTGGTCCTAAAATTGAACCCTGCGGTACCCCACTATGAACGCAGGCCCACTGTGACATTGTGCCTCTTATACTGTAACTACTCGCTGCTTCCAATCTGTTAACCAGTTATTAATCCAGGTCGCTACAGTTCCTAAAATACCTGTCGCTTTGAGTTTAAGTAAGAGCCTCTTGTGGGGGACAACATCAAAAGCCTTCTGGAAATCAAAGTAGATGACATCATAGGCCTTCTTATCATCAACTTCCTGAGTAGCTTCCTCAAAAAACTCCAACAGATTTGTTAAACAGGATCTACCTCTCCTAAATCCATGCTGGCTATCCCTCAAAATGTTATTTGAGTCCAGGTAATCTACCATTTTCTCTTTGATTATAGCCTCCATAACTTTACCAGTTATACAAGTTAGACTGATTGGCCTATAGTTTGACAAATTACTTCTATCCCCTTTTTTGAAAATGGGCGTTATGCTGGCATGCTTCCAATCAGAACGTACCACACCTTCAGATAAGGATTTTTGAAACAGTAAAGTTAAGGGTCGGCAAATAATATCCCTCATCTCTTTTAACACTATAGGTAAGATGCCATCAGGGCCCTGTGATTTATTTATTTTGAGCTTAGCTAGGCTTTGCAAAACATCAGCTTCAGTTATATATATTTTAGTTATAGACGATGCCGGACTAGTAATAAGAACTGGTAAGTTACTAGTGTCCTCAACAGTGAATACCCGTGCAAAACTATCATTGAACTCATTTACTATATCAATGTCGTTTTCAATTATAAGACCCTTACGATCCTGCAGATTAGTAATTTCAGCTTTTAGAGCTCTTTTAGAGTTAAAATACTGGAAGAAACTTTTAACGTCATCCTTAGCCTCCAATGCGATCTTCCTTTCGACATTCCTTTTAGCTCGTCTAATGTCATTTTTTAACTCAGCCTGTAGATTTAGATACTCTTGCTTTATTCTGTCATCATCAGTTATTTTCCATTTCTGGAACAAAGCCCTTTTCCTCCTTACTTTATACTTTATTTCCCAAGTAAACCTCCTAGGTTGCAATTTCCTAAATTTATTCTTGCTGGAAACAGGTATGAAGTCCTCTTGCACTTGCAATAATGTGCTTTTAAAAAATTCCCATGCCTCTTCAACAGTTTTGTTATTTAACTCCATCCAGTTCACAGTTTCTAGTTTTAATCTCATACAACTGAAGTTAGCCTTCCTAACATTATATATTTTTGATTTGGACTTTGCTCCTCGGGCACTAAACTTAACCTCAAATTTAACCATGTTATGATCGCTACTGTCAAGTGGTTCTAAAACATCTAATTTACCAATCCTGTCCTGGTTATTAGAGAAAACAAGATCAAGAATGGCATCTCCCCTGGTAGGGGTGTTAACAAACTGAGTAAAAAAACAATCCTGTACTAATTCCACCATCTCAAGTTCATTTTCAGAAAAGCCAGCAACAATGTCCCACTGCATCCCCGGTAGATTAAAATTACCCATAACTACCACATAATTTTTATTGCTCATAATCCTAATATCACTGTATAACAATCTGCTTTCCTCGGCAGCTACATTAGGTGCTCTGTAACAAACACCAACAATTAGGTTATTTGAGTTTTTAGCATCTAATTTTACCCATATAGCTTCCGTAAGCTCCCTTGCCTGCAAGTTATCCTTCACATATATTGCAACACCACCTCCCTTCTTACCTATACGGTCTTTACGGAACAACGTGTAACCATCCATATTATATTCTTGTCCATCCTTTTCTCTCAACCACGTTTCAGTTATTGCTATAATATCATAAGAGTCAGATGAGATAAGAGCCTCTAAATCATGAATTTTATTCCTAATACTCCTGGCATTTAAATACAGACAACAAAGGGTAGGCCTATTATGGTTCCCCCTTATATGATTTTTTGGGGCTTTCCGTTTCCCCCCAGTTACATACTTAACTAACCTCCCTGCCCCCCCAGTCCCTAGTTTAAACATTCCTCAACTACTCTACAAATACGCCTTCCCAGCACACTGGTTCCCCTCCGGTTCAAATGCAACCCATCCAGCTTGAACAGGTCCCACCTGTTCCAGAAGGTCCTCCAGTGCCCCATAAACCTAAACCCCTCTTTCCTACACCATCCTTTTAGCCACGCATTTAATCTCCTTATCTCAGCTAACTTAGCCTGACTTGCGCGTGGCACAGGGAGTATTTCAGAGAATACCACCATGGACGTTCTGCTTCTAAGCTTATTGGCGACTTCCATAAATTTATCCTGCAGAACAGCCCTTCTACCCTTGCCTATGTCGTTGGTGCCAACATGCACCACAACAACTGGATCCACCCCAGCTGTGGCCAAAAACTTGTCCACATGATCTGGAAGGTCTCCTACCTGGGCACCAGGCAGGCAAGACACCGTACGGGACCCTCTATCACGCGTGCACACATAACTGTCTAACTGTAGTAAACTGCTTAATTTGCTTAATTTAAATATAAAGTGCTTAATTCGTGACAAAGCTTGACGGAGCTCAGCTCTGGGATCTCAGAGCAGTCTGCGCTCCAGCACCTCTCTGATGTGCTCCACTACCTCAAATGCTACACCCAAGATAGTTAAACTTAAAATTAATCTGAATTAAACTTTGGAATAAATGCAAATTAAACTAAAGAAATGCATATTTATACAATCATTTATGTTGTATGATTTTTGACATGCATCCAGCTAAATTAGTATATTTAGTTTGTTTGACCTGATGTGAAAGGGAAAAACTGCACCATGCGTGCATAGAAAAATCCACTTTTTGGCCACTAAAATAGATGAGGTTAAATGGTAGGTTGTTACAGCAAATGGGCTTGAAATTTTTGACAAAGCAACAAAGTAGAGCAGAAAGAACCAAAAAACCTGATAGAAGAACAAGCAGAGACAGTGAGGAGAGGAGTAGCATTTGTACATGCTAATGCTAATGTGAAGCACCAGAAAAAGGAGCAAAAAAAAGGGCAAAGCAGATGAAAAGATTGAAACTAAATGTAACTAACAGCTTTTGATAGAAAAAATTGCATTGTTACGTTTAAGTAGTTAATAGCTCATTGTTGTTATTAAAGAATAATTTGTATATATGACATCATCATGGTCTTTGAGCTCCAGCACCTCAGAGTTTACAAGTTAAGCTGCGCCATAGACATTGGTTCAACGTTTAGTTGTCATGATAAAACATAATTATAAAATTGACGTACCGGTAGTCAAATGACCCATCTTGATCCTTCTGATCAACTGCATCCAGTGGAAGGTCTTTCTTATCACGCACTAAAAAACACATAATTGCTTAGTACCCTTCTAAATGATAACAGGTAAGCGTGCATCAGTTGTATCAGTTGATCATCTTTCACGTCCAGTGTCCTTCAAAGCATTTTTATCATCTGGTCACTTTTAATAGCTTTTTATTTCCTATTGTGTTAATCTAGAACAGGGGTGTCAAACTCCAGTCCTGGAGGGCCAGAACCCTGTGTAGCTTAGTTCTTTCCCTGTTCTACCACAAGTGATTCAGCTCAAGAGCTGTGTGGTAATTAGCACAAGGAAATGTAAGAAGATAAATCAGGTTTGTCAAATGAAGGGAAACTCAAAAATGTGCAAAGCTCTGGCCCTCCTGGACTGGAATTTGACAACCCTGAACTGGAGCCTGTGATGGAAAGGGTATACCGTGGGCAAGACACCAGTTCATTTTGAGGCATTTGGTTAAATGTCACCTGGATTTCTGAACATGGTTATTTTTTATGCAGTCCCTGTTATCTGCAAAAATAAAGGCAATACAAAATGGATAACGCAAGGGTCAAATTTTCACGAGAGCCTTGCTCCCCCTTACAGTATAATTCATTGTGAGCCTACCTGGATACTTTCCACCACGACTCCTCTTGATGAAGCATACTATGAGTAGAATGAGCACCAGCAGTGCAATGGCACACATCAGCCCAATGAACCAGCCCTGTGTTGCTATGTCAATCTGGTCCTTGCTGTATGCTGAACAAAGACGCAGTTGCACACACACACAAAACACATGGAGGGAAACAAGAGGTGTGGAACGTACAAAGGGAAAGAAAGAAAGAGAAAAAATTCATTGAGGTCACCTACAGAGAAAATACAATACAAAATAATACAGCTGGCCAGTCCCAAATCAAATTCATGTATGAGTTTTACGAAGAATCATTTGCACATTTCTCTTAATCTTTTCATCTCTGTAACTGAAAACTACTTTGTTTTATGAACTATCAGACCATATAAGTATTTGATGTTCTTCAACAACCTTTTTCTCTACAATACGATTCATGATCAACTTATATAGTTTTTTTTACATACAATATAGCAAAATACCATTTGCAATAACATGTGCAACTTCATAATTATGAAATTCATGATAACCATGAATATTGATCTTGTTTTCTAAAGGCACCAGTATATATGAGTATAATTCAAATCAACAAGTAGAAAAGCATAGGCAAAATTCTTCCATACTGCAGCCACAATAGATATCTAGAGAACACATGAAACATCAAAAACTGTAGAGAACTGAAACTGCCATATTTACTCATGTAAAGTATATTGACACTGACATCTTTCTCATGGCTCAAAAATAAGTTTTTGATGTGATAGGGCAGTGATAGACCAGGGCTTCCTAATCTAAGGCTTAATTTTCAAGAACACCATATCTATATCTTTAACCACAAGAAGAATGTACACAATGAGCACAAAAATTATGTACTGCAGCTGAGAGACTGATTCATGTTAACAATATCTCCTGATTTATGGGCTGAGGTTGAAAAAGTGTGGATACTCCACACTACCAGTCTTATACTTCTGCCTTGTGCTGGCCCTTGAACTGCCTCACCTGCACTGGTCTCAAAGTCGACGTACTCGCTGCTGATGCCAAGGTGCTCGTGGGAATACACCCGCAGCTGGTACCTGGCCCCCTCAATCAAACCTGCAAGCTTTATGGGGGGCTGGTGTTTGACTGGCACACTTTTCATAGTCCCGTTACCTTGGAAGACACAAGAGAGGTACCCATCATGGGTAGGAGTGGCCTGCTGAAAGGACACAAAGATGGGGCTTGTGCTAGATGAATAGCTCACTTGAAGTGATGCAGCCCCTCCCCAGTTAGCTTTCAGAACTCTATGTTAGCTTTAGGAGCTTTTTTGGAACTCTAAGAATATTTTAGTTTGCCTTTTAAGAATATTTGTTTATGGGTAATTCTCAGGAGAAAAAAATATGGGAATTGCAAAGCTGAGTGAAAACAGAACAGAAAAAGGTGACATTACATTTAAACTCTCTGAATATATAAATCCTTCTCCTGAGAATTCACTAAAGCTACTTTTGCCAGCAAATGGTATTTATCAGAGAGGGGAGTGTTGCATCTCAAGTTGTCTCCACACCTCTTTTCATCTCAAATGGAAAATAGAAGGAAAAATAGCTACCTTCTGGTCAAAATTAGAAAAGTCATGCATCCATTGAAACAGATTGTCTATGCCAAAAGGAGATTGTCAGACCACAAAGTAAACCGAACTGAAAAACATTCCCCATGTTCTGGCATTTACAGCCACCTTGAGAAAGAATAAGTTCAACTTTGGTCACTAGCCCTGAAATAATACACAGAAGTCCCTGTCTGAAAAAGGAAAAGGAAGAATGTTTGCTTGTGAAAAGACTGCATCTGCACAAATGTTCAAAGCACTACTGCATGCATATCAAGCATTTAAGTGTTCTGCCTCAGGAGGTAACATGTAAGCAGAAAAATCTCACAAAACTGTGAGCATTATAGTAAGGAAGAATGATTATGCCATGATCCTACTGATATTCAACCCTGCAAAAACTCCCTACAAGCTGCAATGAGCACCAGAGTGAGGCCTTAACACCACTGGCATACAATGTTGCACCAGCCATCATGCTACATGCAGACACAGACAGCCTCAAAGAAATGGTGTTAGAACATCTAATTGGTAGGCAAAACAGAGATCATTCCACTGTTAGAAAGTAGGTGGAGAGTTTCCATCTTTCCACCCACGAGAACACTTTGGTGTGCTGCTGATGTTTGTTTAACCATTTTTAAAGCCATTAAACCAATGGCTGTCAAGTGTGGTCTTGTGTGTTTGCTGTTTTCTATTACTCCCAACTTAGAAAATTAATTAACAAACATATAAAGAGACCTTTTAATTCAATGGTATTTCTGATGAGCTTCACAACATAGTAGTTTGTTCAGAGACATACCGTTAGCTTAAATGGAAAACAATTCTCCAGGAAACTCAGTAGCCAGCCTTGCCTAGAGATTGCATGATCAACTCCAAAACTACAACAGAAATTTCCCAGTCCCCTCAGTAGTGTGACAATTGCAGATATCCCTAAATGGGAGGTGACTGTAAACTACAAGAAGATTTATTGTTACATGATGACAGGAAATGTGAAGTTTAGCAGTAGAATAAATATAGGTTAAACTGCACAACCAGGAAATCAAAGCAAATGCACTGCATGGTAAAGGACAGATATTTCATGGATGAGAAATGCAAACAATACAAGTGATCTGAAGCAGCTAGATTCCAACGGGACTTTCCTGTGAGAATGTTGGAACATCTTTTTGAAACATCAGTTTGAAGGGCAGAGATATCCTTTTCATCTGGACATGCAAGTCAGATGTTCTAAGGACACCCTTTGCCTTTACCAAAAGGTAGCCTAAAATATCAGGTATACTATAACACAGCAAATGTATTGACATATATACACTATCACAGTCTCTGCATAGCTCTCTAAATTAGCCACACTATATTATGCAGACTTTCTAAAGGGAACTTTCAAAGATCTTTCATGGTAATCCCTGCTGCAAAATCAGTTCTTGTAACATTCTAAGCCAGGCATTCATTAATTAATGTAGAAAATCTGCATTCTGTGTGCAGCAGAAGTAGTATCAGTCTAAAACCAAACAGTAAAACCAAATTGCCTTTTTCTAAGGATCCTGAAAGACCATTTCTGGAAGTATGATTCTTCTGAACAACTGAGACATTTCAGCAGCAAGCTCAAATGGAAACTGCTCTGTCCAGCTTAAGAGAAGAGTTTATTAGAAAAAAAGTGAAATACATCAGGAATGGGAACCTCAACTGATGATAAAATTAGGCAAATTAGTTCTTTGTCTAAAAGTGGGTGATTGTAATAATGGACACACCATTTCTCAAACAAAAAAAAAACCTGTGACACAACCACTGACACCTCATTCACAGCTTAAGAACAAGACAAATTTAGAAGGTCACACACCAAGAGTACTGCAAGTTCTTAAGTCCCCACAAGCTTTCCCTGGATAACTGGTTGCAAGATGGATGGAAGAGTGTTCAATAGTGATGGGGGTATTCATTGAATGGGATTGTGAAACATTAATAGTTCCCTGTAGAGAGTCAGCACAGTGTACCCAATTGCTTCCCCTTCCCCAGTAGGTTGATCTATTGTTTCTTATCCTTACTCTTCAGAGAGAACTCAAGCACAAATTCGCTGCTGTTGGAGGGAAAGTTGTGCTTCCAGCTGACGTAAGCATAGTTACTGTTGGGCTCAACCGTCAGATTCCAGATCTGTCTTCCAGGTGGAGCTACACAGAACAAGTTAGAGGAAAGGTGATAAAAAAAAAAAAACTAACAAAGGTATAAATTACAAGAAATCTTTAAACCTTCTAGTTAAACAAGTAAAAATGACAATATGTGCCACAAAACACCCAGTGGCACAAACATAAATATTAAAATTTCAAGGATCTGACAATATTTTGCTCTCCTAAAAAATGGTATTTTCTACATTTTATTGTAATAAAATGTAGTCAAGTGGATAGTAATCGGGGCGGCTTTTACAGGTAAATACTGTAACAATAAAACTCATTGACCCAGGAATCTGCTCTGTGAAAACTACAATGAACAGCTAAAATGTTTAACTATTCAGTATTTCAAACAAGCCACTGAAGACAGTTCTTCTAATAATGGAATCAACCTTGCTTTCCATAAATATCTGTTTTATTGGTGTAAACACACACACACACACACACACACACACACACACACACACAATTCAGTATAACTTGGTGCAGATACAGTCTAGTTGTATGAGTAGTGATTCAAGAAATAATCAAAAGTCAATTTTAAGTAAATACTAATATTAAGCCACAAAAAATCAGACCTATACAGTCGTATTCCAAGTTACTGTTCTCAAATTTTGAAAATACGGTCATAAATGGTCTGCACAGAAAAAGAACACAGACACCAACTTAAAACACGGCTGTTTGGCCTGAACATTTGTATAGCCACGGGTCCCTCAAGTTTTATATCAGTGCCAAAACCTTTTGAATATGGTTCTCCATGGTTATCCTACTGTTTTGTTGCTCTCAGCTGCATACGGCAAGGCATACTTAATATTTCAGTAAAAGCATAGATAATATAGATAAAAAATATCATCCAGGCAAGTAAATATAAGTTCAAATATTTAAATGTAGATATGTATATGACTGAGCCAGGCTGACAAAATGAGCACTATAGTATAGTGTACCAGCTTAGTAATATAGAGAATTGATTTGTGAGAGCAAACCATTGCATGCCAAAAGTTGTTTGGATGTTGTTAACTCTTTTTCATAAAACTGATGGATATTAAAAAGCCATTAGTCATTCTTCTCAGGATTGAAGAGGCCAGCAGTCAATTGAGTAATAAGTAATGCAGGGAGACAGTGTTTATGTACCCAGTACGGCCAGGTCCGTGCTTTTGGTTGAGGAAAAAGCAGTGGGAATTGTTGTGGCAGAGGTGGTAGTGGTGGTAGTGATGATTGTCGTGGTTGTGGTACTAGTAGTTGTAGTTGTAATGGAGAGGGTAGGGGCAATTGCAGACACCATAACATCTGTGGGTGCAACTACAAGGGAGGGAAAAAGTACAAGTTAAGAAGAAGGACACAAAGGAATATAGAGACACGAAATGGCTGCAGTTCACCTCATAATGGCTTTGGCTACATGGAATTCCCAATTGAATTGTGTTAAAATGTACATATTTCTTCTGCCATAATTTAATTTTTGCTTAGTAAATAATAAAAATTGTTTCTAGGTTGTTTATAAAACTTTTCACAAAATAAAATGATGCATTTTACTGTAGTATCATCGTCATCTTGTAGCTAAGTGCCTTTTCTAAAACACTAATTAATCTCATCAAACAATTAAAACATTAATCTCATCAAATCCTATACATCCAAAATCTTCCATATAATCAAATCTTAAATTACTGGTAGTATTGGGAAATCCACTTATCCCTATATCTGATGGTATATACAAATCTGTTAGAGAATCTGCAATCTGGACTTGTATAGCACCACATTTTTCATCCAGGATCTTGATGATTGCATTACTGATAGAACTCTGCACCCCTAAATGCCTCCCACATGCAAAAGGAGTCCCTTCCACTGCATGCTGCCGTTTGTCCTGAATGAGTCAGAAGTGTGAAAGAGGAGGTCCTGGAAAGCTCAATGATGTAAAAACGTATATTGAAAACTATAATCCATGGTTGTTGAGTCAACATGATGATGCATTTAGCATGCTTAAAGCCAATGAAAAGTTTCTCAAAAATGACTCTTTCCAGAGCTCACTTACACACACGGCACCATGTACCTTGGTGATATACGTACAGTAGGGTGGTCCACTGTTACATAGTAAAATTTCATGTTGCTTATACTGAATCAGACACATGATGCCCTTATTACAATTGACAATGTAAGTAAACACTGAAAATTTGAAGACAATCGGATATTTAGAGGTCACTCCAAATGTCAGCTTTTGCAAGCAATTACCAGCCACACTGAAACAACATGTAATGCGTCCTATTGTATTATTGCACTATGCAGGCTACCAAGCACACATACAGTACATTATACTGTACATTGCATCAGCAGCTGCAGCACACACTAGCCACTCACAGCCAGTCTATTTATAGCAACGCTGTCACTCTGCCAGCTCTGTCGCGTGCATAACAGCTATCTCATTATGTGTAACCCACGGAGTAATTGTTCTGTTTGGCTGATTGGTCATCCTGAAGAAACAATCACTGGTTGTCGACTACCCTCTAAGGGACAAGTGTTGCGGCATTTCTTTCATCATCATACGATTCTCCAGAAAACCAAGACTGACAGTGCATCTGCAGTTATTGAAGCTGTTATTTCTTTCTGGACTGCAGCACACGTTCCGACCTCTACTGTCTGCTATTATAAGACAAAGTTACTTGCGCTTGTGGAGCAGTACAAAAAGGTGAAGAAAAATCAATTAAAGGATTAAATCAATTAAAGCAATCTCTCTTGTGATAAAATTCAACTTGACCCTAAGAAAGGATGAGAAACAGAAGCAGTATATCCTGACTGTTGTGCGACAGCATCAGAAGGATATGCCTTGCTGTTCAAAGGACGCTTTAACTGAATAATATTTATGTGGGATACTGAACGCAGTTGTTTCTGGTACACATTACTACAGTATAATGTTTAATTTCTGTTGTATCAGTAACAAAAAAATGTTTTGAATCATCAAAATGAAATATCCATAGTGCAAAAAGGCACAAACTGGAGTGACCCCTCAATAATAAGCTAGAAGCCTGAAACTTTGCAGTTTTATTTTGTTTCTGAAGTGGAAATAGGGCAACATGTGTCTAACCTGGTAATTTTAAATTGGCATTTTTGGACCACCCTAACGTACAGTGACCTGAAAACAGGCAATGTGGGCAGTATATACTGCACATCCTAGAGATAACAGCAAGCTTACAATTGACTTGCTTTGCATGATAGGACAAAGGCTCAAAGTACAAAGTGGAAGAAGAAATATAAAAATTGCACTAAGGAGTGCTAACGAGGTGTATTCCGTGCAGTGCGGAGTGGCTGCATTCAGTATGCTTTGCATGTTGCTGTCTATGTGTCATAACAATCCGTCCACATGAACTGAGGTTGACAATCAGTGAAGGTTTATAATACATGTATCAATTAATAGCACATTATGCAAACTCATAAGCTATCCTTCACAGAAAAACATAATTTCTTGGTGGAGATGTCCACTGACATTTCACCAGGAGGTAGATGCAAAGAGAAGAAGCATGCCCCCCTACCCCCACCATCATAGCAAATAAAGTAAGCTGAGGTAGTCATAGCTTCAGTAGCATCAGTATTAAAGGTACCCTGCTGATGAAAGCCTACAGCTGGACTTTCTTAGTGGGAAGCTTGTGTTACATGTCAGATATTTTCCCTCAAGCAGGCCATGCAAACCAGATAACAGAGAGGGCTTATTAACAGGCTGGGGAAAGCCAAGCAAATGAGCAGAGCGATCGACATGCACGTCAGGAGATGGAAAAACGGACAAGGGATAGGAAGTAAAGAGGATACAAGTCTGTAAGTGCCATCAGGGACAGTGGAGTACAAAGAGCTATAAATCAGAAACTGGTACAGGAAACAAAGAATGTGGGCCCTGACACTGAAATGACCTATCAATTAAAAACACAACCAGGATTTAGACTTGTGCAAAATGGACTTAGAAAAGTAAGAGAGTGTGATGTAAGAACCCTTTCTCTTTTTATTTTATTTTTTTACAAATACTGGCTAGTCTAGTTTAATTGTCTGTTGGGCTAATTCAAAACACTTAAGAACCATTACAGTACATATACATATACTAAAAATGAGTGCATCGTGTTATATGGGCTTTTATGGCAATATTAAGTGCTGCAATATGATTAATGTATAACATAGACATACCAGTATAAAAATAAAACTGTACAGTAGTATCTAATGCCATTTTGTTGAAGATTTTTTGAATCCCTGAGGGCACAATTGAGACATACATATAGATGGGTATATGAACGGAGTTCCAGTAACGTCCTGTTTGGACAAGCAGTATCAAGCCTTGTTCTGATAATTCCCCTTACTACAGTGCAATGTCAGGATAGGACTGAGTCTCATCAGCCTTTGATAAGACTCTGTAGAAAATAAGTGAGACCTAGGTCTATTTTCTCCAAAGTCTTAATTCAAGTCTATTATATAAAGTCTATTATCTTAAAGTCTTTTACATAAATATTTATGTTCGGCTAAATTAAATTACTTTCCTGTGTTATGTGATTGCAATGATTTGATTTTTTTTTATTGAAATGAATTAAATTGTTTCTCCTGCAAGTACCAAATCAAAATCCTTCAAGGTGTGGCCAATTCAATTCAAATTCCAAATCATGAATGGAATGGAGCACAATTAATAGATTCTGAATTTTGCACAGCCCTGGAAAATGCAGATACCCAGTATCTTAAATTCAGTCAGTGAAAACAAAAAACCACACCTGAAATTAACTTGCTCTGTGGGGAAAAGAAGACTGCATGCTATTCGGAAATAATTTCTTTCTTTCTTTTTTAAAATTGATATATTCATTATCAATCAAATATCTCATTGTTCACTCAGACAGATTTGTTTTTCAAGAGAGTATGTCTGACTGTACCATTGCACTCAGTTAGGGGTAGTAAAAACATCAGAAATGAGGCATCTGTGTGGGATGAACATCTTTCCCTTGTTAAAGGACAAACAGATGTACCGACTGCCTGGTTCGCATTGCCTATTTCTAAGAGGACAGTACCTGTGTTGTCAATGTTTTCTGTCAAAACTATGAGATAGAGGACAGGGGAGACAAAAGACAGGTAAATTCAGAAAAAGATACCAGAGGGGCTGTAATTATAAGAGAAAGTATTATAATGGATGAAAGAAGAAAACACATGAAACCTTGTAAGACACAAATGCAGGAATTATCCATAGAGGAATAGCCTATTCATGATTTTGTTCTCCTAGTTCTCCCAATTCAGGATGCAACATCATCATAAAATTATTTGTTAAGGCTGGTGATGTGACAAATAAGCTAACAACATAGCTTTGTATACTTTTTATTTAGCTTTCCAAAGTAGTAAGTTTGGTTTTTCGAGACAAGTGTTCATATAAAATATACAGCGGTGTTGTCAAATTTTAAATTGTCTTAACTTTTTTGATTTACAGAATGCAAATTCTGATTGTATAAATCTCTTTCAACATACATAGACGGGCTGGAATCAAACCAAGTTGTGAAACCACAATTGTATGCACTGAGACACTGTGCCAATTGAAATAAACAAATAATTCTAATATTTATTAAATAGTTATTTTAATATCCTGTTACTTTAATAAATTCAATGATATATGTGAATTAAAATAAAGTTAAATTGTGGAATAAAGTACATTAATGTATTTCATAATTTTTTTAAATGGTATTTTGTGTTAATTTAATATATCTTATGCAAATGATTTTCTGTAATATAAATTAAAAAAAGACTGCAGATTTAAACCAGCTATACTAAAATCCTTAATGCAGTCTTATTTGTACAAATTCTGATTTGCTAATAAAAATGTAAACAATAACAAATTTCTTAAAAGGATGATTTAATTATTGTTGACTTAATGGCCAGTCCTATAGCTGCAAAATGAAACTGCACAGGCAGACTAGGGCTGGGCGATATGACAATTTTATTGATAATCAATGATATCATGCAAATAATCCCGTGTTAGTACCTGATTGTGACTAACCAGCGATTATTGCCATTGTCACTGAAATAGTTTTAGCCTACACACAAAGCAAGAAAACAAAGATTTAGGATTTGGCTTTCAGTTCAGCCTTCTAGTCTACAGTATGTTTCCAATGCAGATGGAAAAAAACACACACACATACCGGTAAATTGGTATAATTTTTTAGCTTTTTGCAGGGTATACAAAGGTATTAGTGTATGTAAACATGATGGTGGTGATATGAGGCTAGGAATACATTAGATGATTTTAGATGGTCTGTGACAGGTTATTCAGTCATAATTAAATCAGGCTTCCTGATCAATGGTTTTCCAAAGACAAAAACAATGATCAGCACCCCCCCCCCTCCAAGTCATGTTTTCTGCTTTTCCTGCTTTCATGTTATTCTTTCACCTGAAAAAATTCAACGCCTCGCTTGGTGTGTATGTGGGTGTTGGAGAACTTGATATTATTCCCTATTATCCTAACATTTTTTCATTAAAGAATTAAAATTAGGCAGACTATTTGTTGCTTAAACTTAAGCTTAAAGGCACCAACAACCATTTTCTCCTGCTGATGTTCACTGACAACTGTTAGGTGTAATGTAATTTCAAACTTCTGGTCTCGTGTGTGGTGTAGTGCATCTTGCACTTAAGACAAGGGTACTGACCAGCTGAAGCAAGTTACATTTGAAAGATGCTTACATATAATGGTGTTGGTGCGTTGACTTCTAGAGGTTGATCTTACCCTCATTGGTGAAATTTGGAGACTTCTCTGCATACATCTCTCCAGCCCCCACCTGTGTGCGTGCAGCCAGGAAAAACTTGTAGTGGATACTGCGGTTGGGCCGCCGAAGTGAGAATGTTGTCACATTAGGAGGAAAGCTTTCCATTTGCATGCGGCCTAGATGTGTCCCATTGACTGTGGAAAAATGACATATTTCAAGTTGTGCTAGTTGAGGCAGATCCATCCATATTCCACTCCCTCTTGGCCTATGCAGGGTTGCAGGGTTCCAGAGCCTACCCCAAAAGCTACATAAGCAAAGGCAGGGAATAACCCAGGATAGCGAGAAACAGAAGAAAGCCATAAAAAAAAACACGAAGAACATGCAGACCCCAGACACATACAGTCGAGCTGGCACAGAGACTCAAACCTTGCTCTCCAACAGTGTGAGACAACCATGCTAGCCACTGAGCTACTGTGTCACATGGGTGAGAGAGATAGGAAATGCTGTGAGAAATATGAAACGATGCCTCCTTGTCATTCGCATATTATCAAAGAGTCATGCAAATATCTGGATATACTGCTGTAGGGTTAGGGTTAGCACATCATCATGTATCAGAAAGAATAAACTGCAAAATGCATGTATAATAATTAAATTAGTGGAGAAAAAATGATGATACCTGTCTGGTACTTAAGTATATATCCAATAAGCACACCGTTGGGCTCTACAGGCTTGTCCCAGTCAAGGTAGATCGTATCTGTACTCCTCTGAATGATCCTGAAGAACTTAGGAAGACCAGGCACTGCAAGGCAAAGACACCAAAGCCTAAATGAGCAGTATGACACATTTCACACTGTTCATGAAACATTCTCATCTGCTTTCAAGCTTTAAAGATTATATACAAAATGCTAAATGAAATAGTAACATGTGGAAACAAATGTGATCATCACTGTGAAATTCATTTTAAACTAGGGGTGTAAAGATGATGTTGATGCATCATGATGAATCAGTTATTAAGGTGGCAATTAAACTACATCAATCTGTAAAGTCAGAGTCCATTATATTTTTTTTAAGTGGACAAAATCCCCCTTAAAGGTACTTCAGCTTCTGGGTTATGCACTCTTATGCTCATGTTCTCATGCTGCAAGTAGGCACACAAAGCAGCAGCACCAGCATGGAAATCTCAAAAATGTAGGATGGCAGGGGAAGGTTCGTTAATATCCATAAAGGAAGCACTCCCTGATTGATCAGTGATGATCTTTGCTCTAAAACACTTTTAGGAAGCTTGGTCTTGTTTTGTAGCATAGAACATTAATTCTAATGGTTCATAAGCTACAAAGGTTTTTGGAAATACCCCTTATTTGTAGCACAAAAATTTGTTCTTTTTATTAGCTAAGGTAGCAATAGTCAAGACTCTGAAGTAGCTATCTAGCTAGCTAATTATAAAGTAATCTTAGCCTTGGAGATGAACAACATATAAGTTAACATATTGATCATATTAATTTCATAAACTGACAAAAAAGTTCTTGACATTTTTGATTTTGATTAAATTTGCCTTGTGATTTGCACATATATTTCAGAGCTCAGGAATATTTTAAATATTTAAATATTTAAAAATCCCATTGTGATATAGTACATTTTTTACACCCCAGGTAGCAAATGATCATGTGGGGTACTTTCTTATGAACTGTAATTTTCTTATTATTAGAGTTACAAGGCTAAGCTATAGCTCAAGTTTTGCTATAGTTCAACATTTGCTAAACTTGGATAAACTTGTTTTTTTTAAGGTCAAAGTTCATCTTGCAAACTGCATTTTTTAAAACTATGTCTGGTTATGGAAAAAACAGTGAAGGCTTTGGAGTAGCAAGAGAGTTTAGTGTTCTACTTGTATAAGACTTTTTGTATAAAACATTGACCTTTAGTTACATGGTGCCCTTCATGAGATAAGCACCTCAAAAGTGTAGAAGGTTATTATTGTTAAATTTTTAATGCTGTTTTTGATCCTCAACAAAGGCATGTGGGGAAGGGGCATTTTTTTCCACTTAATTGGGAACTTGGCAAGTTTCACTGCTGGCAACCTCCCAACCCCATGTGTTATTGTTATTGACAATATTACACAAAAATATTGGTATCAGTCAAATTTTCCACATCAAAGCAGCACTAGTTGGTTTAGGTAAAAGCAGCCAATCAGGTACTGCTTCCTTTATGTGTATATTTTTCTATACAGTTCAATAGTTGGCTGTTTTGACAGTTTACACTGGCTTGTTCTCCCTGTTTAACAATAATAAAAAATTATTTTCTGAGATGCTACTTTCTTTGGATACCATCAACCCTCTGGGGTTGATGGCATCTTCGGCGATGCCGCGTATCTTTCTCATGTATTTCAGTTCATAACTCGCTGAAATCTTATTGTAGAAACATGAAAAAACATTGACTAAATATGTAATCTGTCTTCTTTTCAAAACATCCATTGTTGGAAGTGTTAAAGTTTTTGAAATCAGGTGAAATAGGCAAAAAAGTAAACCATCAGGTTTAGGGTTAGCACATCGGGGGCGTGTAGTATCGCTCACACATGAAAATCGCTATTCACATTCTAAATAGCCGCATTACCGTGTATTCAAATCGCATTCGCATGGTAATTTGGTGAACAATGCAACGGTGAAACGCGATCCAGACACATCCCCATCAGTGCCATAAAAGAGGGTGGGGGGGATGTGGCCAGGTGTGAATGGCTCATGCATACACGAGAGCTTCTACATATTCAATGGCAGGAGACCATAAATAGTGACATGAGTTAACTTTTTCTTATTTATTTATCAAACTGAAGGTACCAACAACACCATTTAGTCATCTTCATGTAGCCAAGACTTTGGGATGAGATATCTGGGACCAAAACAAACTTCCACCATTGCTTACTATGTACTTTTATAATGTTTCTGCAAGTATTCCAAATAGCATTTTGCAATGTTTATACTTTGATGTCAAATTACAAACTTCACATAAATCTCACATATTTAGAAAGTACACTAAGATTAAGATGAGTTTAATGCCAAAACAAATATATAACAAATAATTTAATTGCCATGAATTATGATATTCAATGAAATGTGTGACCATGCCCCAGTCAGTGAAAGTGTGTTCCCTACCTCTAGACCCCAGAGGGTTAATACTGTTCCCATTGGTTATATATTTATATTTAATTTGAATTGTGTAATCTGAATATGAAATGTTTGAATTGTGTTGAGGCCAATGAATTTAGATGCCCCTAGATTAAACCCAATCCACCATACCCTCATACCTCCTTCTTTTGTTGCGAATTCAGCGGTGTTGCTGTGTGGCCCCTCATACTGGCCATTGGCCACAACCATATACATCTTGTAGTTGCTGTAGGGCACAAGCCCTGTCAGGATACCCGAGGGTTGTGGGCTGCTGTTTTTGAAGCCCTTGGTCTTCTTCTCCTTGGTCACATGCAGGCCTTTCAGAATGCTACTCTCCCTCCAGTAGTACACCTGAATAGAAGCAACTTTATCAGTGTTTCCTTACCCCTCAGAACAGGGATGACATAATCCATGCTGCTCTCCCCATAACTCTATGCGGCATCAGGATGTAGAGCAGCATTTAGAATACAGTACATTAACTGGTCATCGGTGGACTAATTAAAATTGAATTCTTTCAGTGTTTTTGTCCATGGTGGAAACTCTTACCAAATTATTTTTTTTACCCTTTTTCAGAAGAGAGATTTTATTACAGAGTAAACATTTATTACAAAAAATGGATTTCAACTACTATTGTTCTATGAGTTTTTATTGATTGAAACTAAGATCAAGAAGCCACACATGCTAATTATCTCACAAGGTTAAGGACTCCAGTATGTGGCTGGTATCAGGCCTGCAATGGCAGCTTACTGTTGGGCCATTGAGAAAAAGGTCATTTTAAGTGGCTTATACACATATATATGTGTGTGTGTGTGTATTTGTATAAAAATGAAACTGCATTAAAGATTAAGTCTGAATAATTATACTTAAAAATGCATTATGTTCATGCAATGAAACACAGACATAAATTAAAAATTCAGACTGTTTCAAATGGGGACTCACCCTATATTCCTTTAATGCACCCATGATGGTGTTGGGAGCTACAGGAGACCAGTGCAAAGTCACTGTCGTGCTGTCAATCCCAGATACACGTAGATTGGCGGGGGGTGCAATGGGACCTAGAAGAAGCAATACTTATACTGTTGTGGTACGCATGGTCATTAATCCTCCTCTAAACAGAGCAACATGTAGCTGTGACAGCCGGGAGACAGGGTCAAGACTTTGGAGCAGTACTGAAACAGCTAAGATGCAATTAAGGGTGTTTTCATGCCAGCACCTTTCAGTCCATTTAAAATAGACACTGGTTCGATTTCCCCCTTGGTGTGATTCTTTTGGGCAGCTGTAAACACAGTAATTGCACTTAGGTGCAGACCAAAACAACTGTACGGAGACCATTAAGAGGAGGTGGTTTCGGTTGGTTCCCAAACGAACTCTGGAGCAGTTTGTTTGTGGTGCAAACGTGATCCGACCTAGCAACCCAACTTCCAGGTGTACTCCACAAGTTTGAGCTAAATGGCTCCCATAGCCAAGTGTGCTCTGCATGGAGGTATCAGTACATAAATATGAGAGATGTTCAACTGCATAGTCCAGGATACAGGACCTTCTTCCTGTATTTACTTTCTTGCTTCTGGAACAGACATATCTGACCAGTAAGCAAAATGAACATTTGTATGTGGTTTGTAGTGATGCATTGTTGTTTTGCTTGGGGTTTGGTAATAAAACATTGGTGTAAACCAACTGTTTTAAAAATACTGTAATAATAATAATAATGATAAAATAAAAGGCTTTATGTTTTGTGTCTGAGTATGTTTATTGTCTGCTTATAAGGTCTGAGCAATGTGACATACAGCTTCAGAAGTTGAGCATGATGTGGTCATTGTGGAAGTGGTCATTGTGGTCCTCACTTGTGACAGACATATTAATATACATATGAGATTGTGTAGCTATGTGTGACAGAAAACAATAAAACTCACGGTCCTCCCCTGAGTAGCCAGTGACCACGCTGGACTCTGGACCAAGCCCAAAGTCGTTGATTGCCTGGACCTTGATTTCATAGGGTACGTAAGTGCTGGTGTTGTGGATGACATGCTTGGACAATTTGGTGGTAGCATTTCTCCAGGTCTCTGGCACATCTTTACGACGCCATGACACCAGATATTGCAGGTTAGGTCCATTCCTCTCCATGTCTAGCAGAGGCTATGAAGAGATAAATGCCAGGCCAGCCCAACAAAGAATACTTTGTCACTCACTGCTAACTATGATCCTTTTGAAACTGTTACAAAAAAAGAAAATAGAGTTTACAAGCACCTTAACCTTATCATCGCTAGGCAGATGTAAATAATATTACCATAATAAAATAACAAAAATGTTAAATTTGTGGAATATAAGACTAAAGGAGTTACATAATTTTGTTTCGGAATTATATGTTGTAAGATTAATCCTATTACAATTTAGGATAGTAAAATCATCCACAGTTTAATTATTGATGTCTTACCTCCCAGCTGATCTCCATGTTTGTTTTTTTTGTGCCCACTCCTTGGAGCTCACCAGGGATGGCATCTGGTGCTACAACAATCAAAACATGCTCGTGTGATTTTCTTGGAAGCAACTTGCATACACACACACCCCATATACAGTGCTTAATTCAGTAAAAATGTTGCATATTCATGGGTTTCATAGCAAAAGTCGATTGACAAGCAATGTTTAACATATCTGCATGTCTTCCACATCGACATTTTCTGTTTATTAAGTGTTATAGTTTTTTGACTGTTGACTGCAATTGTAGTCATTAGCTCTCAAAGGGATATTAAAAGTGTTTAGTGTTTTTTCTTAGTGTAAAGGTGTTACCAATTAAAAATCACTCAATGAGTCTGCTTGTCAATTAACTTTTTAACTCAGAACAGCTCTTTTAGAACTATAATTTGGGATTCAATTCAGTGCTCTTTGAAATTAATGTTTTACTTAAAACCACTAGTTGTTTATGTGATTTATTTTTGTAAAAAAATGAATAAAGTAATGATTTTTGTTTTAAAACCAATATAGTTGCAATATTTTTTCCTAAATTAAGCAAGCCTCACAAGACTTTCTTTGAGCACAGTAAGAACATAAGAACATAAGAACTATACAAACGAGAGGAGGCCATTTGGCCCATCGAGCTCGCTTGGGGAGAACTTAACTAATAGCTCAGAGTTGTTAAAATCTTATCTAGCTCTGATTTAAAGGAACCCAAGGATTCAACTTGCACTACGTTATCAGGAAGACTATTCCATACTCTGACTACACGCTGTGTAAAGAAGTGCTTCCTTAAATCCAGTTTGAAATGTTCTCCCGCTAATTTCCACCTATGGCCACGAGTTCTTGTATTTGAACTAATGCTGAAGTAACTATTCAGTTGAACAGCATCCAAACCTGTTAGACTCTTATAGACCTGGATCATGTCCCCCCTCAGTCTCCTTTGCTTGAGGCTGAACAGATTTAGCTCAACTAACCTTTCCTCGTATGACATTCCAGGAATCATTCTTGTGGCCCTACGCTGCACCTTTTCTAAGGACGCAATGTCCTTTTTAAGTGGTGACCAAACCTGCACACAATATTCTAGGTGAGGTCTCACCAAGGAATTGTATACCTCCCTTGACTTAAACTCCACACACCTGGGGATATACCCCAAAATCCTATTGGCCTTTTTTATAGTAGCTTCCCCGCACTAAAACACTTATGTGTATATGTTTGAAATAAAGTTCACCCACAGTTTTCACTAAACTCCCCTTTTCCCAATCTTGTTCCCAGGTGGCTAACATACGTGCTCCACTGGTCTGGTAGCGTGGAGATGGGCGGCTCGGCTGGCTGGAGCCAATGGCATTGATGGCAATAACCCGGAACTGGTAGTTGACAAAGGCCGACAGGTGCAATATGGCAGAGTTGAGGTCACCAGGGCAACTTGACAAATTCTGCCATTTTCCAGGTTGCCAGCGGCCCTCCTCAAACTGGATGAGGAACTCTGGAGAAGTGTTGGAGGATGTGGGGTGAAAAAGACAAAAAAAAAGTAAATAAAGGAGTATTGCTATCACTAGCACTGTCACTAGAAGAATAAAGGCAGGCTTTCATAATTTGTTAAAGATATGTTTAGGGGTTGGAGGAAAAACAGCATTGAGTTTAATTGAGAAGGGAAGGTCTTACCTGTAATGGGACTGTTGTTATCATTTCCATGGATCCAGGTGAGTCGGACACTTCGCTCTGAAGGGTCTGATAGTTCTAGGTCCTTAGGGGGATCTGGGCGGTCTGTAAGGATTTAAACTTTTATTCCATATGGTCATTCACAGCTGATCAAAGTATTAGAAGATGATATGAGATAAGATGGGACTTTGTCATTGTATGTTTACAACAAAATTGTCTGTGGCAACATGCAGATAGAAATCAGTAGGTACTAAGATGAATTTACTTAAAACAAAATGCATTCATGATAATGTACAACCTAAAAGTATTCAAAGGCCAGCAATTAAAAATAGTACAGTCTGAAGACATTGCACAATCAAAGTGAATTTGATTAAAGTACTGTTGCTACATTAATACAATGCTGTGTATTGTCTCTATAGTACTCCATAATAATATGATAATAATAAAATGAAATATAATAATAATAAAAGTATCCAACTGCATTATGTAGTAAGGGATGCATGGAGAATGCTGAATGGAATATATTTCCTTCCAAAATAACTATGAGGGAGATGGAAACGACGGCTCTGTGGAAATAGCTTTTCTTCAGTCTTAGTGTGAGCTTTGATAGCTCTACATCTCTATCCTGATGGCAAGGTGACAAGTAGACTGTATCCAGGGTGTGTTGGGTCTTTGCTGATGTTAGTAGCCTTCTTGCACAGGTAGCTAACATATACCGTGTTCAAATTCGGAAGCATAGCTCCTATGATTCTCTGACCAGTTCTTGTCACATTAGGCCAGGTCTTTTCTGTTTTAGAAGGTGCAGCTGGCATACCACACCATGGCACAGTGGAAGAGGGTGATCTCTATGGTGCTGTGATAAAAGTTTTCCAGGAGCTGAGGGGGAAATTTGGCTTATTTGAGTTTGCTTAAGAAGAGCCTCTGGTGAGCTTTCTTCACCAGATGGGAAGTGTTAAGGGACCACAATAGGTGAATACTGTGAAATCCCAGGAGTCTGAATATGTTGATCCTTTCCACGTCTTCATATGGAGGGGGGAATGGGTGGTCTTTTTGGATCACCTGAAGTTCACAATGATTGCTTTGATGTTAGTGGTATTCAGGACCAGATAGTTGTCTGTATATCACTCAACCTGATGTTCGTCCTCCTCCCTGTAGTATGTCTCCATGTTGTTAGATATGAGTCCCACTATATTGCTGTCATCAGCAAACTTCATTACAATGTTAGAGGAGTGGGTAGGGGTGCAATCATGGGTGAATACAGTGAAGAGGGCTGGACTGAGCACATAACCTTGTGGCGTGCCTGTGTTTAGTATGAGGATTCAAGAGGTATGATTTCTTATTTTGACATGTTGTGATCTGTTGGTGAGGAAATCTAGGATCCATGAGTAGGGCTGAGTACTGTACTTCGGTACTTTTGTGGTATCGACCAAAATGCTGAGATTCTACCAAGGACTGAAAAACTAATTCTTTTTCAGTATGCCACATTCTGATACCCAAACAGTAAATCTCTCTGTCTGTGAGCTAATAATCATGCAGCAAATTGTGTAAAGATCTAAAGTCATTGATAATTGGTTGTCTAAAGTAACGTTATAGGAACACGTCATTTTGCGACCATTTTTGGAGACAGTACGACTAAATTTTATAACTAGACACAAAATGGCCCCTCATTTATGCCCAAATATACCCCCATATAGTGGCTGAACCCATTGTCATATATTACATGAAACACCTGGAGCGAGCAAGAATTGGTGTGTATGTACAGTATTTGTGGTGTTTTCTGTATATGCAAGAGGTGAATGTATATGCAAGAGTGTATGAGCGAGATCATTGAAACTCTGTCCGATTGCAATTCCTCGGAGACACTACTGTGGAGGCGCTTACAGCAGTTACTTGCTGAATGCTTGACCACAAGCATCGGCGCTAACATGAAAGTTGCACGGAAGTGCGCGAAAAGAGACAAAGCATATGGAATTGTTTTTGCACCTCAGTAAGATTGAATACCTTTTTGGTTGCGTTTTCATATATTGCCAGTGCTGGCAGTGAAACATAGCAGCACTTATTAGTGGGATTAATGTTACATTGTTTTTTATTCTGTGGAAAATGAAAGCTTGATCTGATGGCCAGATTTAATAATGAGTTATAAACATCGGGTTGTATTAATAAAATATAAATAAAAGGCTGTGTCCCGTTATGATCATAATCAATCCTCCCAGTAATGACTGTACCAGTTTATGAGGTAATAATGTATTATAATCAGAGCTAAGGTTAATGAATATCATTCTTATGTGTTGCAATGAAGTGCAATAGAGACAGCATCCTCTGTCAATGAAAAACCCACAAAAGAGCCCACTAAGCAAACTGGTGATTGTACAGATTCATTGGGATGATGGTCTTAATGTATGCTACCATAAGTCTGTCAAAGCACTTCATGACAACTGGGGTTAAGGAAACTGAGTTGTACTCATTCAAGCACTTAACTTTTTGGGCACAGGAACGATGATCATAAATTTTAGGAAGAGATTGAAAATGCTGTTAAACACCCCTACTAACTGATTAGCACAAACTTTCAGTATGCAGTCTGAGACCCTGTCTGGTCCTGTTGCTTTGTTGGTGTCTATTTTCATCAGAGTGAATCTCACCTGGTGCTGCTGTAGGACTAATACATGCTCATGCTTTGTGTGGTGCCATTTGAGCTCCAACTGTATTGTTTTGGTAGTCAAAGCAGGCAAAGGACTGGTTAAGAGTGTCAGGTACTGCAGCATCTTCGCTGATCTGTGTGGTACTGTTCTTGTATTCTGTCATGATTTTAATACTGTTCCAAATACTGTGGGGATTGTTTTTCAAAATGCCCCTCAATGTGCTTTTTGTACCTCCATTTGGCTTCTCTGATGTCCTTCATTAGTTCTGTATGGGCACTTCTGTAGGCTAACGTGTTTCCTGTCTTGAAGGCAGCATCACATACCTTGGGGAAGATGGTGGCGCAGGAGGTAGTGCTATCGTTCGGCAATTGAGCCCTGGTTCTTTCTGACCCCATCAAAGTGTCCTTGAGCAAGACACTGAACCCCACCCCCACCAGCCTCTGCCACCGGTGTATGAATGTGAGTGTGGATGGGTGAATGTGAGGCATAAATTGTAAAGTGCTTTGAGTACTCGTAGGAGTAGAAAAGCGCTATATAAATGCAGTCCATTTACCATTTGAGCAAGTATTAGACCTTACTTTTCTGTCCAACTATGACTTCCAGTTTGAAAACACTTTGATGGTTTTGGTGGTCAGGTTGCAGAAATTTATGTAGGCTAACACAGATGAAGTGCATTCCTCCAAGTCTGGTCCTTGTCCAAACACATGCCAGTCAGTAATCTCAAAGCAGGCCGGCCGTCGTGATGTGGCTTCGTCTCTCCAGACTTGAACAGTTGTAATAGCTGGTTTTCTTCTGCAGATCAGAGGTTTGTATGCAGGGATCTTCATCATTGAGATGTGGTCCGATAGTCTGGGGTGGCTTTTTATGCCCCAGGAATATTTATGCACCCTTGGTCGAGGATGTTTCTGTCTCTGGGTGGGAAGTTATATTTTTACAGAATTTGGGCAGTACCGTCTATAGTTCTGTTTCATTTGCCACAATCACATCTCCATCTGGGTCAGCTGACTGTTAATAGCATCATACTGTTTCTTCAGGGCTAGCTTAGCATTGGTATGAGGTGGTATGTAAACAGCCGTGATTATCACATTAGTAAAGTCCCTCGGTAAAAAGTCTGTATTTCAATGACAGGTATTCTATATCTGGGGAACAATGTGTCCCAATAATGTCCAAGGCACTGCCCAATAAGTACATGCACTATGAATTATTGAGACCAATCACAACAATGACAGATGTAAGTGCAAAGAATGTTACCTGGTACAAGGGCACTACGGTTTGAAGACGGAAAGGAATCATAACCTGTGTAACAAAGGTTCAATTCAAAGGGTTAGTGTGTGTGTGTGTGTGTGTGTGTGTGCGTGTGTGTGTGTATATATGCATAAATACATACACACACGACTGATTTTAGACAGACAACACAACAGGAACCATCAACATGACACAACACAATTTGGGGTCATTAAAATCCAAGGTGTATGAAGTCAATTTACCAACAGAGTTGTCAGTGTCTTTGAAAATGATTCTGTTACACAATAGGAAAATTAATAATGACATGGTTTATTGAAAGATGTCAGTATGAAGATTTTAGTTCTATGATAATAGCTGGGAATGGAGGGTTGAGTGTAATAACTTATATGCTTATTCAACTGAATAAAATACTAAATATGCATTTTCATACATACAATTTTTTGACAAACTCAATTCACTAAAAAGTCATAAAACGAGTTCACCAGGGAAAACTTCTATCAGCTGCAAACTATTCAAATATTTCAGCATAATCATGCTGCATACATATACAACATCTATTTGTGTGATTATCTGTATGATTATCTGAGTGTTTGCACATTTATGTAGCCTCAAACGAATACAGATATACTGATACCAAGAACGGTGAGGCGAGCAGATGCGAAGTCTTCATCCAGCTCAGTTTTGGCAGTACATGAATAAGTCCCCTCATCCGAATCAAGAACATTGAAGATAGAAAGGGAGTCCTCCTCCTTCTTCAGCCTAGCACAGGAAACAAGAAAGAGAATAATCAGCAGCTAAGACTGTGGGATTTAGGAAATCAATATGCTAATAACGTTCTTTTGATAGTTCCCAAGATTAAGGGCAAAATTATCTAACTTTTTAAATCAGGATACAGAAGTACTCACTTAGTGGAATGATTTAACTCCACTCAAACTATAAGCTAATTGAACACTGTTCTATGTTATGTACATAATTAGTTGGTGTGCATAGGTTTTGTTAAACAGCCTCTGTTTTCCCAAAATAAAACAGGGTCACTGATGATCAATGTACTATAAGTCATCACCTCCATCCAATCGTAAGGGGCTTGTCATCCTTGGCCCAGGTAACAGCAATTGGAAGGCTGACATCATACTTGACCCGACAGTCAAAGCGGGCTACACTTCCTCGGTTCACTGTCTGGTGTTCTGGGGCACGAACAATCCGTGTGGGCTCTAAAATGGATCGAAGATCCAATATACTCAAAAGACATACATTAAAGCATTTATATTACATATATGCAAATTTTACATACTTTGTATCTAAAACAGTGGTATCAGATAATATCTGAGCATCTCTCCATGAGACATACCTTTGACCTCCAGCCGAACCTGGTTTTCTGCCTTTCCAAGGATGTTACTGGCTACACAGGTATACGTACCCTGGTCTTCAACCCGGGCACGACTTATCTCTAAGGTGCCATTCAGATAGGCTTTGTAATGCCCACCATCTAGGCCACTGCCTTGCCCATTCTTAAACCTGCATCCCACACACAAACAAATGTAGGAAATAAAGCATGCATATACAAAAGTAAATTACCGTAAGACATCATTATCAAATCTGAACGATCAGAGTGAATAAAATACCTTTGCAATATTGTGCCATTATTTCAAAATTAATCTACATATTACTCCGATGCTCTGTAGAAAATCTAGTGAATTCATTCTGGTAGTGTCTAACAAAACCCACAATATCAATCTCACCAGCGTAGTTCTGGAAGTGGTGAGCCAAAGTACGGGCAGTCCAAGAAAGTGCGGTTATTCTCAGTCACCTTGATGAGTTGGTTTTTAGGGCCAAGCATCCGTGGCGCCATATCTGTACAGATTAAGAACAAACTGAGGGGTTATGCAGACCCATTTTAATTACCGGCCCTTACATTTAATTACTCAGAATATACTCCCTTTTCCCCACATTCTTCATTACTTTAAGCATATCCTGGCCCTCAAATATTCTTCTGTCTCACCTAAAATGTTGACAAAAGCATTGACCAGCAAATAGCCGTGCACATTGGAGGCATTGCACTGGTACACTGCGCTGCTGCCGATCTGCACTGTTCGGAAGATGATAGTGTCACCCACTACTTGCCGACTTGGATTTGGCAGGGAACCTTAAAGGAGGATGAGATGTTCCATTTTTTTGTACCTTAATCACAATTAATTCATTTTAACTTTGATTATATATGATTATATGTAAAACAGCCATTTCAACAAAGTCCATCATTCAAAAAGGGACCCTCTGCAGTATTTTACATGTGTGTTTTTAGATAATCTGTATTTCGACAGAACATTTTCTGAGAATTCCACAATGAGTGAACAACTAGTGAACAACTAGTGCAGTGCTATAGGTAATCCTTTCCATGACACACACTCTCAATGGCTTCTCCATTCACCAGCCACTGGATGCTGGGTTTGGGGTTGCCGTTGGCCCGGCATACCAGCCGGCCACTCTCATCTGGAGCCAGAACCAGGTTTTGTGGCTTATCCAACCAGTAGGGGGCAGCTATAAAGCAGATAACAGAAAACTGGTCAAATTAGTATTTAGACACTGTTTTGTTAGTTTACCACTGTGTATATTTATATGTCTTACTCTGAGATAACATAACAGCATCATAAAACAGGTGTAAAAACGACTGACCTTTGACCTGTACAGAGATGGAGTGACGAATGCTGCCTATCTTGTTGTTGGCCATGCAGATATACTCCCCTGAGTCCTCCTCAGATACGCTCACAATGTGCAATGTTTTGTTAAAATTCTCTAGCTTCACCTTCTGTCCAGGCAGGTCCCCACCCTTCTTAAACCATTTGATATTTGGGGTTGGGCTACAGGAAGACAGTAGAATACTTTTCTGACACAGAAAAAATGTCAGCTAAGTAAAAATAAGTCTCATAAATCCTAAATAACTTGAACCTCACCCATCATACACAGCAAAAATTTTCATATATAATTCAGAGTACCATGTGTAGGTACTTTGCAATGTTTTGTGATATAGTATACTAGTAATATTATCTGTACATATGTGTTTATGTTGTTGTGCTCAGTGAGGTATTGATGTCACACAGCAGCAGAACATAATGGCAAAAGCAGGAACTTACAATCCAGCAGCAATGCACTCCAGTAACAGTTCCTCCCCACGTAGAACCATCTTGGAGCTAGATGATCCTGTTGGAGACAAGAATGTGGGCGTAGTCTCAGCCACCCCACGGGCTAAGGACAGAACAGTAAAAAGAAACAAATCACTGGTCAGTACCAACAGAGAGGCCAAAGACATCACTCCAGACATCTCTATTTTGTAATGCTCAATCTGTGTTAATGCATTTTCTGCATAACTAATAATTGACATAGATTATATGTTCACATTTAAATATTAAACATTAAGTTGATTCAGGTGTTTTAAGGAATCTTTCTTTGACTGTCTTTAATAGGGTATTTTTTTCTTATTTTATGCTGTTGTTGAGGCTCTGGCAGAATCATCAGATGCTAGCAAGTTGCTGCTCAGATTTCAGGTTCTAATAGTTTTTTTGTCAGATTGGGTCCTGTCTACTAGTCCACAGTAGCTTGGACTGCCATCTCCAAATTCCTAGTTAGCAGGAATTCTATTTGCTGCTTTTCCCTGGTTCCTGCTTACTTGTCAGTTCCTATTTCCTGGTTCCTACCTCCTGGTCAATTTTCTCTTGGTTACAGTCTCTTATGTTCATCAATCTTCCACACTTGAGTCATCCCCTGCACATTTTGTTCGTGAGCCATTTGTACACATTTGCTTGTTTAGTGTTAGTTTTTTATTTTTATTTTTCCTCTGAGGCTGTCAAGAATTGCTCCTTGACAGGAGGGTTATGTTACCTGACCATAGACACTAACATTTGCCCACTCAAAGAATAATGAAAACTATCCCTGTAATTTTGCTTGACTTGGAAGTACTGGGTCAAGGAGTTGAACAGCAAGCCTTTCTCAGTTTTTTTGTGGGGTTTTCTTGACAACATGGATATACTTGTGAGAACCTATGTATAATATATCGGCTGGATTTCTGATACCAGTTTGCTCTTATTTTAAGTTCTGCCTCCTTAAGTCCTCTTGGTTCCTGATTCCTGGTTCTCATCTTTATTCTTCAACAATCCTATATACTTGAGGCTTCCCCTGCACATCTCAGATTCAGAGTCAAATTCAGATCCTTTATTGCCATTGTACAGAGTTCAATGAAATTTTAGCAGCAGTCCAATCTGTGCATTCACACAAACAAGTAATATGAACAATAGGATATAAAACATCACACAGAACATAATAAATACTAGCATAAACTCATTGTAGACCATAAATAGAAGAGTAAGGTGCAATAAATGCAATTACCAGTACGATTAATACAGAAAAAGTGCAGCTGGATGTAAACATTGCAGCGTTGTTTAAAGTAAGCATAGTGACAAAAACTGACATATGAAAATTATTAGACCTAGGACATCACACAAAACATGACATAATAACATATGTTAGAATAACACAATAAATTAGAATACTGCAGTAAGGTTGCTGTAGACCCCAGGTTGGCATCATAGTGGCATCAAATGATAGTGTTCATTTCATGTATGGCTCTGGGGTATAAGCTCTTCTTTAGTCTGTTTGTCTGTGAAATGATGGACCTGAACCATCTACCAGGGGGCAGCAACTCCAAATGATGTCCAGGGTGGGAAGGGTCCTTTGATATAGATATGTGTTCTAGTTTAATTCTAAATAACTAAGTTTACTGCACACTTTATAAAAACAATATGTTCAAGGAAGTTGTATCATTAATATTGTGGTTTAACTTGTATCTTGTGTTACAACCCCTGGTCATAAGAGCTTTGACTAGACTAGCCTTTCACACATTTTGAGCTTATAGCCTGTGAGGGAACTGCTGATTTGCCCACCAGAAGGATGTGCCACCTCCCTCAAGGAAAGGACTGGCTACTTCTCCAGATAAAAAAAGACCAGTCTTATTACAGTTGACTTTGTAATGTAGAGACAATATCATTGTGGCAGTTGCAATTCTAATTCTGCTTAGATTTTGTTCAGTTCTGATTAGGTGGTCTTATTCTATTTAGTTTGGTTGCATTTCTTAAACATGTGAAATGGTTCTCCAGCCAAGGCTCATATTGGTCTTCGAACTCCCTCTCTGTTTTTTGTAAACCTCAGGTCCGGATCTTGGAGTTATTTTTGAAAGAAACCACTTTTGAGAAACAGATTAACTCTGTAGTCAAGAGTAGTTTTTTGCAGCTCCATCTTTCAGCAAAGGTCAAGCCTTTTTTTATCTTCTAGAGATCTTGAGAAAGCTACTCATGTGTTTATGTTTTCTCAGCTTGATTATTACAACTCATTGTATTCTTGGATCAGTAAATCCGTGATACATGGGTTACAGTTGGTTCAGAATGCAGCTGCTTGTTTTTTGGTTGGGGCAAGAAAGTCTGATTCTGTTTCTCCAATACAGTGGTACCTCGGTTCTCGAACTTAATCCGTTCTGGACTCTGGATAGAATCCTAAAAAGTTCGAGCTCTGATCGAATTTTTCCCATAAGAAATAATGCAAAACCAATTAATTGGTTCCCGGCCCCCCAAAATGACACCTAAATATGTTATTTATTTTTTTACCATTTAAACACAAAATGAGCAGGATAAAACAAGAAGAGCATTTTTTTCTTAATGGCTTCCAAAACGATAAAGATCTTATGGTGCATTCCATTTGCCCTTGGAACTTGGATTCCGAGTTTTGAAGCCGGAAGTGACGACATGCGCGCTCCCGTTTCTCGGAGATCCGAGAAATATCTCGGATAACGCAGAGGATCCCAAGTTCAGAATCCAAGATGGCTGCGCCCTTTATCAACAGAAGGTAAAGTTGTAGTTTTATCCTGTTTAAGCACTATTTCTCATTTATGGCTCATTAAATCGGTCGCACACACTATACCGTCCAACTTTTCTGTGGACGTGTTCTTACGGAGTTTTATACGTGAAGCACCGCGCGTAATGTGTTATCAAGTGATATTGCTAACAATGGCAATTAACCGGGCTAGAATTGGATTTTATGATTAGTCAAATTATTTGTCGGATTTAAGGTAGTTCGGGCTAATTGTAAGTGAACAAAGATAAAGGCCATTTAAACTGAGGTACCTTAAATCCGACAAGTTGTCCGGCTAAGCAAAAAATCTTGCCTTTTCATATGGGTCCATGGTATTGCTACTTCTGTGGCAAATAGAATGTATCCGACTCGGTTTTCCCGAGTTTTTAGCAGATGTGACGTAATATCGGAATCCGAAAATCGGATCCCGAGGTAAATGGAATGCAGCATTATCCCATTACCCCTGTCCTGCCCCGATTGTCTGCTCCTTCCATGTGCCACGCCCCCTCGTTAGCCTCGTGTGGGATACCCATGTGATCAGCTGTTTATAGTTGTCGTTATTAGTCCTCTGTATTTAGTTCGCGTTTCAGTTTGTTTCCTCAGTCCGCTCATTGGGTGCGTTCGACTTTCTTACAGCGCTGGCTTAAAGCAACGCATTCTGATCGTGACGCAATGCATTACGGTTAGATGCATTGCGACCTCTCACCCGGCTGCACAAACTGGAACCGCCTCCGTGACAACACACCTTTGCCCTTATTGGCTGAAGAGTTTAGTTACATGCATGACGTTTGTATCCCAGGCAGTTCCGATGCGTAATCTGCTATTTCTCCCAAATATCACGTAAAGCAGTGAGAACTGGTTTTCAGTTAATTTACCTGGTGAAATAAAGTTTAAATAAATGACATAAATGCTCTAATAGTACACGTAAGTTAGTGGTTTATTTATTGTTAGTTACTGTAATATCGCGCTGCTTTATTTGGTTAATCGTCCAGTCTGTGAAGAAGGCATTCAAGTAAGAATTGCATTGTAGTATGACTCATTTCCTGGCGCGTACAATTTATATTAGGTCAGCGTTCACGGTTCGACTTCTGATATTCAGATCGAGTTCTAGTTCAAACTGGTTTGTTCGACTTTCAAGAAATTCGAGTTCTAGTGAGTTCGAGAACCGAGGTACCACTGTACTAGCTTTTTTACATTGGCTGCCTATCAGTTGTCACACTGATTTCAAAATTTTGTTGCTATTTTATAAATTATTTCATGGGTATGCTCCTGCCTGTTTATCTGAAATGTGTGTTTTACACTAACCTTTCAGAGAGATTTGATCTTCTGGTCAGTTGTCTCTTGTGGTCCCTCATATTAGGTGTAAAATTAAGGGAGACAGGGCTTTTGCAGCTGCTGTACCTCGCCTGTGGAATTATTAACTGTATTACATAAAGGAGTCACCTACAACTGAACTGTGTAAAACGAGGCTGAGGACTCATTTCTATTCTCTAGCTACCTTCAGTAGTACCTTTGATTTGTCTTTGTTTCAACTCACTGCTGGTTGTTTTGTGTTTTATTGTAATAAATTTCTATCTTATTTTTACTTCTGTTCATTTGTTTCTATTTTTCTATTTATTAAATGAGCCATTAAATTACATCTATTTTTCATTTAGCAGAAGCTGATGAGAGAATCAGACCCCAGGCCTGCGAGTGACAAGTAGGGAAACTAACCACTATACTACCAAGGATCAGCACATTATAGAATATGTGTATTAATAACATATAAGCATTAAATTTACCAGTTACAATTCACCATGTCTTTTTTTTGGAGCTGACTATCACAGCTACTACTCAGCACATTCTCAACAGTCTTTGAACTGCCTTAAGAAGTAAGTACTATAAATGTGGAAACAAGCTTAAAACATTCTGAGTGACAACACTTACAGTATTAGCAACTTTGCAAAAATAATAAGCATGCGTTGATTATAATACAGTAGAACTGGTGACACTGAGCCCAATTCAGTTTTACTGTATAGTGCCTAAATGAGGCTGCGATTAAGTCTAATACAACACACATCTTGATAGAGAACTTTCGCCAAAAAAAAAAAAGATGCACGCAAACCTCGACTGTAACTTTATCACTATGCAACCCATAATGCGCAGTGCTTCAGTTTGGTTTGAAACTGCAAATGAAACAATAGAGGATCTCTGTGGGGAATGAAACTTCTTTTGTCACCAGTTACAAACTAAGCGAGGTTTCATCTGAAACTGCCCTTTGTACCTGACGTGTACTTCAAAGCCTCATAATATTATGTGATGCAGACTTGCTACCTTAAAACTTATATACTTGTGCATATACGTACTTGTGTATATGACCTTTGTTTTGTATTGCTTATCTTTATTTTATTTTTATGTTATTTTTGTATAAGTTGTGTCCTCTTTTTGTATCAGACAGTGAGAGTGAGTGCTTTTTGTTTTGTATCATTTTCTTCATTGTTTGATTAGAAATGGAGTTGTGCAAGTATATATTTATAAGCCACTTGTGCTTGTGGTGTTTCTTAAATTTGATCAAATTACGCAGCCTTTTTGTTTGAATCAGACAATGTGTGCTTATGCATTGTTTTTATGTTCATACTCCTAGACACAGAAGGGTTGTAACACTTTTATGAAATTAGTAAAAAATTATCATCACTGATTTGTTTCACAAAAAAATGTGCTTTCAGACTCAGAGGTACTTGGTTGACTGGTGGCTTATTGCTATGAGGCGAGTTGTGAATTCCTTTGGTGCCATTTTTAAAAAGATAACATTGAGGAAAAAGAAATCTAATTTTGGTGTGATAAACTGAACAGCACCTGGATAAACTATGTAGAGAATGGGAGTGTTAGTAAATATGCATACTAGAAGTAAACATACTCTGTTAAATACACTAATTGCACATCTGATAGCTTGACAATGCAGCAAATGCCTAAAGGAACACAGTGATATGTGTCTACCTGACTGCTTTATACAATAAACTACAAAATTTCTTCACGTTCTGTACAACACACCGCAAATGCAGGCTATAATTGAACTCTTACCAGAAAGACAAATGTTTTTTTATGAACCAGACAAAAAAAATGAGGTTAATATGAACTGTATAATATAAGATTAATATGAACTCTATAATTAATATTACAAAAAAGTTTTATAGTGATGTGGGACTGTAAGGATGAAAATATGTGCACGCTTAGATTATTAGCATTGCACGACTCCCTCGTCCTTGTAAGGGGAATAATAATGCCTATTGTTAGAGGTGTTAAGAAAAGCTTCAAAAATTAGCCATTCTTCAGACACAGCTTTCATATATTATGCTGAGGCTAGGGTTGGGGCGTCATTGTCTCAAGCCTTTGAGGGGCATGTAGGAAGACTTGGCCACTGTGTGTTTAGCAGTTGCACATGGACCAACAGTGCCACACACAATGTAGCCTGTCTTTGGGCCTCAATGGCCCATGTCTTTTTCCAGGCAGAGGAGGCTGAGGCATGCTTTGGAAGTGTGCTGATGATGGGGCCTTATGCTGTACACAAGACCCACATCTGCATGGACAGAATCAAATGGATTCAAAGCCCTCACTGGGCCAAGGCTGGCTAACTGTGGCCAGCGAAAGGTCTCATTCTGTCTTAAGCTGGTTCCTATTATTTTCTTTAATGTAAGATGACAGCTATTGCCCTTGAGAACTTAGAATAGAAGAGGTACTTTATTCAATTCTGCAAGGAAACTGGGGAGTTCTTGTACATCCTATCTTACTCTCCATGTAAGAGACAAACACAAATGTACATATACAGGTGAGAGAAAGTTTTAAAGTCAGTATGTAGGGTCAGCCAGCATCCAGCACCCCTGGAGCAGTTGACATGATTATTGTGTAATTACTCAGGTTATATTATTGCTCTGCATGCTACAGGATTTGAAACCATAGCCATCCACAGATCCCTAACCCACTGAGCTACACACTAGCCCCAAGTTGACAGATATGCAGGTACCTTGTAAAACTGACTGGATTTTAGGTTTATTTGTGCCACTATTTTTGTATTTTTGTAAAAAAAATATATATTTACTATTTTTGTGTGCAGTATTGAATGAGTAATGAACTTCCTCCCAAATATCTAAATGATTCAAGGTACAGCTGGACTGCTGATATAAGTCTTGCTATATTCGCTAGACACCAGTAGCTGGCAAATATGAAAGCATTTTTGGTGGGAGTTTCTGGGAATGATCTTTCTCACAGCTGCTAGGTTATGTCTGGGTGCTTGGTTGGATGGTTAGAACTACTGGTTAGAGCTCAGGGCAATGAGCAGGTTATAAGGTGCTAGGTAGTTAGTCTCTTTATCTGGAAAATGATGCAGAGACTCACCACTGTATGAGTCAGTTTGGTTGAGAGAAGAAACACCTGATGTGTCGTTATAGGTCTCCTCTGTAACACATTCAACACCAAAACCATCAACAGCCAAAGGAGCAAAACCAACACTCAAACAACTGTGCACATGAATGAGGTGTTTTTTTCAAGAGAATAAACTAGGGCTGCTGTAATTAGTCAATGCTGAAAATGCATTGACATCAATATTTAAAATCAATGCATCTTTTTAAAATTATTTTAATGGAATTACCTTTATGATTTCTAAAATGATTCAGTTTATTACAACAATTGTTTTCCTTTGATATGCAATCATCTGAGTGATTCAAATTACCACTAAATAAAGAAGTGGTTTGTACACTGTGCAGAATTTCAATGGCATATCATGGCGGCACTAGCGCTATGCACAAGCACCTGAAGAAGGAAACACACAAACAGTATTCTGGATGGACCGCCAGAAAAGGGCAAAACCACCCTGTTGTCTATTCATGTTTATTAAATTACCATTTGTACAGAGTAGGGGATTTTCTAGCTATTTAAAAGATCAGGGGCTAAGTTAAGTTTACCTGGGGTTTGACTTTTTTTATTTTGAAGAAAGATTGTCATCGGGCTAAAATATTCGGGGCTATAGCCTCAAGTGATTGGATCTTTTTAAATATCTTTTGTTCTTGTAGCTGCTAAATGTACTCATTATTAAAGCCATACAGTTTTCTGCCTGCTACCTTAGAATCTTCATTGAATGAATGTTAGAGAAATGTTTAGGCAAAAATCTGGGCTTATTCTACACCACACTTGATGGTGCCGGTGTATGTGTTCATGCATGCTGGGCTTATTGGGACCAGTGTCATTACCGTAAACTAAAAGTGAAACAAAAATAGACACTAAATAAAAGAAAATAATTTGTCAAATGAAAACTATATTTACCAAAAAAAAGTGCCAGATTTAAATCAGCAAAAAGTATGGCCACACCACCAACATATTTTAACGTTGTTCATCCACAATTTCTCCTCTTTTAAAAAAGCTGTCCCTTTTTTCACTGCGGCTTCAGTGCTTATCGCTTCTATGATTTACCAAAACAGTAGCACGTGGTACTTTGCTAAACGAATTTAATAAGCATAAATATAGGTCGAATTTATACAGATTACTTACTTTTGGACATCACAATATTAATATATATACTATTAATCTGCTTATCCAATTGTGGGTGAAAAATAACGTCCATATGGTGCCAGCATCCATTATCTAAAGCCCTGCAATAACAACAGTTTGTTATTGTCAAAATAAAAATTTTAACTTAAATGGTAAACTTGATTTTCTGGAGGAAAATTAATCGTTTAGATTAATCAACCAATCAGTAAAATAGTCTATAAATTAATTCATAGTCTTTAGTAGCAGCCCTAGAATGAACAAACCATCTACCTGCTGTTTAAGAATTTAAAAGTAAGACTGCATCATAACAATCATAATGAATTCAATTCTGTCTATATCCCATCAAATCCAAATTCCTACTACCGAGTATATACCTGCAGCAAAAAACACCGCTATAGCCATAGTTATTTTTTAGCCGATCAGAATTTCCTGGCAAAATGCACCTTAAATGCCACAGGGAGACTTCCAGAGAAAAAAACAACAACAATAGAGCTCATTGCTCATCTAGATACAGTTTATGCTAGACATTTATGTAAGATGGCCAGCAACATTATCAAGAACTCAACCCAACCAGACCACAAACTGTTTGCTCCTCTCCCATAGGGAAAATGATACAAGACCATCAGGATATGTACCAACGGCCTACAGCCTCTTCCCCAGAGATGTAGCCTGTATCACACCCCCTTTCCCACACAACCACACACCACAAATGGTCACCTTTGTACCTTTTCCTTGGAGTGGTAACTACATACCAAGTGCAGGGCTGCAATGTACATAGAGCCTATTGCAGGAAGCACTGCATGCAAGCAGGGGATGTCAGCCCTTCAAGGGCACACACTCAAAGTCAAACACCATGGAGTGACAGACAGAAATTCATCAAACTGCATGTCTTCAATATGTGGGAGGAAATCCAAGTCATTATGGAGGAGTGAAATGTATTGCTGTCCACTAAGTCACTGAACTGTCCCTGGTGTATTATTATTATACTCTATGTCATTGATAGCTCACCTTTACATGCAAATAAATATACAGTCAACATACAAATGTAGATAATCCTTAGAACCTGACTTCTGTGATGTAAACTGCCATAGCAAGGAAATACCCCTAGATGGCCATACATCACATGCAATCTGCATGTCACTGAAAGACACCATAAAAAGTAGAAGAATGTCTACAGATCCTGTGGATACAGACAGCCAAAGCATCAACATTCAGTATTCAGCTACAAATAAGCAGTCATGCATGAGGTATAATAGCCAAGACTCACTTGTGAGCACTTTGAGCGTGAAAGGATTCTTCTGTTGGATGGTATGGGTGAATAAGAATCGGGCATTGCAGCTGTAGTCTGTTGCAGCATCCCTTGCCAGGACATTGGAGAAGTACAGGTCACCATTCAACCCCATGGACACCCGCTGGTCCTGAGTGATAGGCTGCATGGCTTTAAATAAATTGATAGAATCAGACTGAAATTATGCTACCAATAATGTCAGAACTACATATAAATAATAAAAAAACACATTATTCTGTCTCAGTTTGCGGAATACTGTGCTGTAGAGTGCTATAGTGTTACATACAGTGCTTGACAAAAGTCTTGTCACTTAACCAAGTTGTAGGAACAATAAATAATAACTTGACCTGTAGTTAATCAGTTGGAATCAGAAATGGCTTATAAGAAAGGCAAAGCCCTCTAGATTATGCTTATTATACCAAAATAAAGTTTTTCATCATTCATTGAGTTTTGTCATGTAATTAGGACAAAAAGGTCAACTTTTGCCTGGACAAAAGTCTTGTCATATACAAAAATAATGTAGAAATTATACATATACTTTATTTAGAATACACAAACATGCTACAATAACATCAGAACATAAAGTCATGATGCCTTGGAAAAAAGAATTAATAACATGTATGACTTCCATGAGCTTGGAGGACGGCATCCATACGTCTTGGCAATGACTGAAATAACTTGTTGATGAAGTCATCTGGAATGGCAAAGAAAGCAGTCTTGCAGGACTCCCAGAATTGATGTAGATTCTTTGGTTTCATCTTCCAAGCCTCCTCCTTCATCCTACCCCAGACATGCTCAATAATGTTCATGTCTGGTGACTGGGCTGGCCAATCCTGGAGCACCTTGATCCTCGTCAGTTTCAGGAACTTCAATGTTGCGGCTGAAGTATGACAAGGAGCGCCATCCTGCTGCAGAATTTGCCCCCTCTTATGGTTTGGAATGTAATGGGCAGCAAGAATGTCTTGATACTTCAGGCTGTTGATGTTGCCATCCACTCTGCAGATCTCTCGAACACCCCCATACTGGATGTAACCCCAAACCATTTTTCCTCCACCAAACTTGACTGTTTTCTGGGTGAATCTTGGGTCCATGCAGGTTCCAACAGGTCTTCTACAGTATTTTCAGCATTTGGTATGCAGTTCAATGGATGATTCGTCAGAAAAACCAACCTTCTGCCACTTTGCCATTGTCCATCCTTGCTGCAAGCTGTGGGCCTTGGCAAATTCAACACGGTTTTTTTGTTGTGTTCTCATTAATGCTGGTTTCTGTGCACTAATTCGGCCATGGAGACCACTGCGTGCGAGAATTCGAGAAACTGTTCTGGTAGACACAGCGGTTTCTGGTGACCAGTTCTGATGTCGCTCTACTGCAGTTGAAAAAGGGTTGGCCCTGGACTTTCGAAGCAACAAATGGTCCTCTCGAAGAGTTGTCTTACGTGGTCTGCCTGACCTGGGCTTGTCATGAACATCACCAGTTTCTTCATATCTTTTTTTAATCCTCTCCACTTGAAGTTTGGATACATTAATGACGTCTGACACCTCAGCAGACTTGGTCTGTGGTTGAATCTTTGGCATGTTGTCAGAAGTCAGGTTGCACTTCAAGTGAAGGTCTGGCTTGCTGGGGATCTTTTTATACACACCTGGGATTATGTTAATTACAGTATTTGTCACAGGAGAACCTCAAATCTGTGATTGGTTGAATCATTAAAAGACATGACAAGACTTTTGTCCTTGCAAAAACAGGTGTTATGGACTTTAACAAGCTGTGAACATCAGGACACTTTTTGACTGTTTTATTTGCACCCAGTTATTAATGTGAAAGTCCTTGGCATTAAATTGATCCATTTATCGTAACAATTGATTGATTATAAATAAAGTTATATGCCTTTTTAAGTTACTATGTCCTTATGTGACAAGACTTTTGTCAATGACTGTACATGATATATAAGCACAATTCCCGCATACCCATAATTTTTAAAAGGAAAAGAACAAAATCTCTGAATGACTGATGTTCTAACACTGTGATTGTGCCTTGGTAGCTTAAGGATAAAGAGCACTGTCCTAGTGATCCCAAGATTCTGCAGTTTCAGTGTTGAGGGTCAAACAAACAATACTGTAAAGGCCTTAGTAGAGCTAACTCAGCCTTTTCTGGGCTATCCCTGTGTGCTAAACTGGTTCAGCACTAAAAGGAATTGCAAGATGGATACAGAAAAGGAAGGTGGGGAACAGAACTTACCACTATTCATCCAGAAGGTATGGGGTGGCGGAAGCCCAGGAGGTGGGTTGCAAGTCAGTACAAATGGTGATCCCTCAGTGACAACCACTGGCTCCAGGACCTCTTTGGGCCATAGTGGAGACTCTGTTACAGATGTAAATCGAACAGAATACTTCATTAAAATCCCCCATATCAATATAAAGGAGATTCACCACAAGTTTTACATAAATAACAAAATCGAATCTGTAGGGTTCTAACAAGAGGTAAGAACACTAACTGCAGCAGTCTTAACTGCTCTTTAAATGAGTGTTCTATATGTAATTCATTGATGGTTTGTTGAAAATGTTCAATGATATCTATGTTTGGTGCCCCAACAGGTGGCTGCCCTTCACAGACAGCTTCTTCTACAAAGAGCAAGTTGATGGAGCGTTAAAAAAAATTTCCCCATGATGAACAATAAAGGTTAAATTATTATTATTATGTTTGTGTGCTTTTTTATCACTAAATGTATGATGTTGCACATGTGTGCTATCCCTAGGCTGATGGTTGTTTCAGAAAGTTTATGATGAAAGGTAACACAACTGATTCATGAACATGTGTCTGTAATGGACAACTGTTAATTTCCATACTCGAGACTCTGAGAAGGATCTTGTTGGAGATTGCTGTGCCAAAGTCATTGGAGGCAGAGCACTGGTACTCCCCCTCGTAGTCCTCGGGACGCCCACCACTGCGAAAGCTAATTTCCAGTGTTCCAGACCGTTTGCGCATTGACACACGAGGGTCTTTCATTACATTGAAGAACTTGCCATTCCGACGCCATGAGAAACTGCAACAAAAAAATACAGACCCTTTAGGTCATACTGTATCCTCAAGGACATTGTAAGTAAGTGAACTGTAATATAATACATTCTTGCTTTAAACATTCCCCACCTGTTCTCAGTAACTTCCATAATCTGGTCACACTGATGAATATTGCAACACCGCTATCAAATATTTAAATGCACAATAAAACACTATCAAGGATGTTTAAGGTACTGAAAATAATTTTATAAAAAGCAAATGTGCATTCAATATAAACAATAAAACTAGAAAATGTTCTAATAATCATCAGTATAATACATAGTATACTACAATGGCTGCATTATGTAAACAACTAAATAGGGGGAACAAATTCCTTTTGAATGGTGCCAATGTTCTTAGCTAGTCAAAGACTTATGCAACAGAATACAAAAGCACATTGTAGCTGCATGTGCCAGTTTCACCTGGATATTCCATTAGACGGGGCCTTGTGTAAGTGTGTGTCTATGCGTGTGCATGCGCATGTGTGTGTACACATAAGGAACGGTAGTCCATTGGGCTTGACCCGGAGGTTCACATTTTCTGAAATGCTCTTCAGTGTTTGTGCATGGCCTGATGCCCATTATTTCCAATTATAGTTGGATTAGGAGAGAAAACAGAGACAAAGAGTGGTATACAGTAACATGGGTGTGAAGAGAGCATGAGACATAGAGAGCTTGCTGAGATAAAGAGAGAGACAAGAGAGAGAGGGCAGCACAGGGAACGAGGTACAGCAGCCCTTTGTTTACTCTTACACTGGTACAGGATTCCCCTTGGCCTCACACTCGATGATGATGTTATCTCTAGGATCCACAATGTAGTCCTTCAGAGACTGCTTGACAATAGTAGGGGGCTGCTTTACTGCGGGTGAACAGAGTGTCAATTAGCTGCTCTGGGCTTGCCCATGCATGATACTGATAACATGCCAAGTGAGACTCACCCCAGACATTGATATTTGAGTTATACTTTTGATAATTAAATATGTTAACTTTGGTCAGAATATTTCAGATATGGAGACCACATACTTTACAAAATGTATCTAAGAAATTTAAAAAATGCATGTTATCTTTTCATTTTGCTCCTTCTCTGTCCAACTGATGCAAAATTTACTTGCAGTCACCAATAAAAAATGCTGCTTCATACACTTGAATGAAGATGCATACTTTTCTGGATTCATGACACTGAATACACTTGGTAGATTCAATGACAAGTAATGAAAACAATGCGGATTAATAAAGGTTAATTAGGACTTACGGTCTTGCTGGATCTTTGCTGTTAAATTTCAGAGGAGCCAGAGACAATGAGAAGAGTGAGGAGATGAGTAGTGTTAAAGAACCATGGGTTAAAATTATATACAGGTCAATTAGTGTACTGCTTTAGGTTTGCATAGTCAGACATTTCCAAACACATATGGTTTTTATATTTCATGTTTTTGCATTAGCAATTTGTGCAATAATGCATAGATTTTGAATTTTGGACAAAAGACCTAATCCAACCTTTCACTCTGCTTGCTAAAACACTGAAGACAGATGAATTTATCTTAGGAATGCACTGGAAGCCAGATGTAGCTTGAAAAAAATTTTGTTGGTTAAAATCATATATTAACAAAACAAGCAACAGGCATATCTGCTACATCAACCCAACCCTTGATATCTGTGCCCTCCATGTTCCAGTGAAAAGTCCTTTATTAGCATTCTTCAATGGCACAAATATTACACAAATGCCTGTTACTTAAAAAAGGAAAACAATTTTAACTTGTGAAATCTACACTCTTGTACTTACACTACTCCTTCAAATCAATCATATCACATCATTAAGGGTAGGAAATGTATGAGGAGTAACAGACAACACTAACAAAAGAAAACAACCAAACGAACCAAAAACTTTTTTTTTTTCACAACTCAACAGAAAATAAATAAAGGCACTAAACTATTGGGTATGACGTAATATATGTGAAGTAGGGCTAGTATCAGTCAATATCAATAATCATCATATTATATTTCATTATTTCTTTACTTGAAGGGTCCATTTTTCTTAAAATTCCCTTAAGATCCCCTTAAACAGATTCAGAACTTGTGAAAGATGACTAAATGAATGGACTGTAAACTGAAATATAATTATAAAAAAATCAATCATACAAAAATGAACTTTTTTTGTCATAGGGTGCAATGTTATTACTGGTTTAGTTATAGTTTTTATTATAGTGCAGTGTTATTATCATTTCAGCTTTTATCATTTTAGTTTGTTTTTTTTTTATTTTATTTTAAAGATATATTTGTATTTAGTTTTCATGTATTTTAGTTTCAGGGTAAGTTTAAATGTATATGTCTTATCTTTAGAGAATCCAATATTAATGTACTCATTACTCAGCACTCAAAATGGGCAAAACATGTTCAAGGTATTATTATCTATGTTTCTTGAATGTTTTCCATCAAAAAGAAAAATTGACCAAACCATTATTTTAGCTAAACAGTATTTAAAATGGTTTTTGAAAGTATGTTGCATTTTCTTTTTTTTCTATTTTACTTCAGTTTTGGAAGCAATATTTATAGTTTCCGTTTGGTTGTTTTTTAAATTATGTTTTCGTATCTTATTTTATTTCATTTTTACAAAACGTTCTCTTATAGTTTTTGTCAACGATACTCTGGTAACACCAGCAAACACTGACAATACAGTTTGTTGCAGTGTTTTGTCTCTGACTGCCTCACTGCTCAGGTTTGATATGGTATTCTGTTTTGATCCAGTACAGGACACCATATGTCGTGTGTTTTGCACACCCCCCCAGTCAAATTTAATCCCTGAGGATCTTGGGAGGAGGGGCTATATCTTCAGATTGACAGTGGAAACTGGCAATACTTTGAATGACTGGCAATACTTTGAGTCGCGAAACAAGTATTTCCAGTTTTAGTTGGCATAAGTTTTCGGCAGAGTTTACAATACACAGCACCAGACTTGAAAGGGGCAGTTCACCCTAAAACTGAAAAAAGATATGTTTTAGAGGGGTTTTAGTGCTTTCTATCCATCTAAGTCAGGGGTGGCCAATCTTATCCACAAAGGGTCGGTGTGTATGCAGGTTTTCGCTGCAACTCCCTAATTAGATTACTAATTAGAGGACTGATTGGCTGAAGAGTCCTCACACCTGGGTTTGAACAGCTTGCCTACAAGTTATCCCAAAAACCTGCATACACACCGGCTCTTTGCGGATAAGATTGGCCACCCATGATCTTGAGTCATTCTGCTAGGAGATGCCTACTTTTGGAGATATCAACAGTTGAAATGTCAGTCATCTTTCAAATATAATTGGAGTGTATGGTATTCTTCTGTGGTGGTTAAAGTGCCAAAAAGATACATAAAAAATTCAGCAGCAATGTCTCTTACCAGAAATCATGACCCAGTTATTGAATATAATCCACAGACTTTGTACTGAAAATTTGTATAGTGAAAATGTACAAAATATTTCCTGCTACTGAACTTCACACACCGTATCACTGCACAGAAAATAAGAGCACAAGGACCCTGGTGATTTCATTCAGTGCAGTGATACAATTGGTGTATGGTAAAATATTATAAACATGCCGTCCAGCCTTGGACCCATAACCTTTAGGTCCATAGCAATAGTGCTACCCACTGCTCTACATGCTTTTCATTTGTTGCTACATTATTATCCTTAGTTGTTATAGTAGTGTTTGTAGTAGTGGGATATCAGGCCCAAAACTGACACTACTATCAGTGCATCCCTATTATAAATAAATATATAAATTTTACATTCTGACAAAAAAGCAGAATCTAATCACAAAACATTCCAAGTGTAACAGGGCAGGAGGAAACCTTGGAGGAAGCCATATAACTGCAATACATATCGCAACTGTGATAAATCACGAAATATAAAGTTATGATTAAATTGTTAAAATTAATTTTAGTGTTTGTGTGTGTGCATGCATGCCAGTATGTGTGAGTGTGTGTGTCTGTGAAATCTGGGGGCTCACTTTTTGACAAAGATTAATAGAACAGATCACATTTGCTGTTTGTTAGTCATACATACTATTTTGCATTATGTATTTTATCAGTAAATTAGACTCCTTTAATAAAAAAAAACTGATGTTTAAAACCTTTTGGAAAGGTCCATTCTTGTGTGGTATGTAAGAATTTAGAAAGGGGGATAGCAAAGTACAGTAAAACCGGTCTAAGTCGACACTCGCGGGACCAGCTTAAAAGTGACGACTTAGAGAATTGACGAGATACTTTGGCGACTTATGTCTATCTCGTCGTTTTGTCGACTAGTAAATATAACTCGCCGTTTTGCCGACTTATAAAGTCGACACTTCAGCGACTTATGTCTATGTCGCCGTTTTGCCGACTAGTAAATATAACACCATATACCTCTACTCATCACAGTATAGAGACCTGCACGGGACGGATTTTTCAGTCCCGCTCCTGCCCGCTCCCGCAAGATTCTGTCCCGCTCCCGCAAAAAATATATATTATTTTTTCCCGCTCCCGCCCGCAGTATTCAAGTTTTGTCCCGCTCCCGCCCGCAAAATACCGCAGGTAAACATATATAAGTAGTCTTCTTTTTACCGCTTCTTCCCGCTACTCTGTTATTTGTTTCACTTGCTTCCCTTTTGAGTATATATAAAAAAGAAACGGAAAATAAACAAATATGTTTCGTTTTATTTTAGTTTAATTAAATGGAATGATGAACATGGACACGAACGAGGAGCTTTTCAGAACATGCCATCCCGTCCAAGCACCAGGCTGATTACTTCTTGGGGTGTCCGGTTACGTCCCCCGGCAATTGTAGTTTCTGTAGACGATTCGCCTGTAAATTATTATTTTAATTTAGTCGTTCTTGTTGCTTTTGTGCAGTAGATAAATGAGTATTTGTTTTTAATAAATTAATTTTAAGATAATTACATTTTGCGGGAGTCCCGCGATTAATTCTATTCTCCCGCAACCCGCACATACATGAGGACCTTACCGCCCGCACCCGCATTCACCCATCAAATCTTGTCCCGCGCCGCACTCGGTGCGACTAGTGCGATAGGTGGGGATTCCCTGTTTCTACATTGCCGTGGTGACAAGCAGGCGGCGGGAATGCAGCGATTGGGGTGTCGACTTACAGGTAGGAAAATCCATTCATTTGTGTTGTTCGGGACCGGGATTTAGGTGACGACTAAGGGAATTTGACGACTTACAAGCCGGCGACTTAGACCAGTTTTACTGTAGTACACTTTGAAAGCACATTTACAGCTCAAATTATAAGAACATATGAAATAAACAAACCCATAATATACACTATATCGAATATATTGAAACAGAAAAGATTTAAAACATACAAATTTTGTCCATATGAATATGTGATACAGTAACTGTGAAAATCATTAGAAACAAATACATTTTAACATTATTGGAACTGAACTTACGATCTATTGGAACTTCAATTGGGTACACCGCTTGCCACACCAGCTGCAGAAGTGAGAATGCGGCTACAGTGAATTCCGGCCACCCCCTGGTCAGCATCTCTCCTTTGGCTGGCTAACTTGATTGAAGCGTTATACTCTGGATAATGGCTGAGTCATGTACTTCTGGCTATGCCTCTGACCTGGTACATAAATACACCAATGTTCACGTTTGAAGTCATTATTATACACAAGGCAGCATTCAGAAAACACAATGTAACAGGATGTGTCCAAATCATGTGGCCTATACTGCCTACAATAGGCTGCTGGGTAACCTTGAGCAGAATAACCACTTGGAAAATGTTTTTACTATGGAACATATGTTTACATGACAGTACCTACCATAGAGGAGGTTCCACTATGTTTTTATCAGATTTTGTCTGCCAGATCTCATGATGTGAGGCTGGCTGGCCAAATAAGACCAACACATCCAAAGGAACATGCCATGGACTATAAAAGGCATATATTGAAAATTTGACCTGGGATTTTAAGAATCAATATTGGAATATTTTTTAAACTTAGCCCTAGTGTCCATCATATCACACTCATCTGAAAATCTGGGACTCATAATGTGCACTTTACAGCACCCAGGCATTATGAGCCCAGAGACTGCTGAGACTGGGCTCCAACCAGCAACCTTCGTATCACAGGCACAGAGGCTTAGACCACTAAGCCACACACCGGAGAACGCTGCAGTTACTGTACTGCATTCCCTGCAGCACAAACATATCAGATGCCTCAGGTCATGGTAAACAAGACTAAAGTGGACTGATGGTTCAAGAAAAACGTTTAAATGCCACAGGTTATTTTAAAGAAGCACAAGAGCAAATCTAATGCAGTGATCCAAGTTCAGTCTGGGCTGTGGCCATCTGTGACCAATTGACAAAAAAAATTATAAACTGACCTGCATGCTTTTGAGAACAACTGGGTTGAAACTTGATAGATAACATGTTAAATAAAACTAGAATTCTCATCCATTTATATATATTATGGATATATCAGATAATATAAATTGCTAGCGCTATTAGAGTAAGCACTGACAGCCAGCACTGTGAACTAGAACAAAGCTTTGTGTTCAAAGCACAGCAATGTTCAATGCTCCTGTGGACCAGGGAGCTGGTGGGAAGGGAGCTTAAAGATGCATGCTGGGAAAGCAAAAAGAGCCCTTCTGCTCTTGCCATAAAGGCGAAGGCAGTGGTTAAGACTGCATCTCCACCACTGCAACACAGCAAAGATGCCCACAGCAACAGAACCTACCCCTCCCTAACCATGAAATGCATATCGATACCCTCCACTCTTGATCTAAAAATACCCCAGTACCATCATCGTACCCCTTTAGAATGAGCAAGACAGCCCACAAGTCCCCCTATTTTCCCATATCACCTATTCCTTTCACCAAAAAAAGTGTCCTTCACAGCCTATTACATAATCAATCTCCTATACTCTTCTATTACTTCCTAAAAAGTACAGCTAAATTCTGACTAATGTTTCTCATTCATGACCAGTAGGCAGACACTCCAGTTATCAAATGAAGTATTGGCTGTTCCATTAGGATGGACATTTCAGGAAGAAATTAAATTTTATTACTGATAACATTCTTAAAAAGGTGATCAATTAAACTCACACGCAATAAAATGAGATGCAATTTTTCTTTAATTTTGTTTAATGGAGGCACTGACAATCATGTAGCTAAGGCCTTATGTAGAATGACTTTTGGCCAGTCTCTCAGGTTATGTCAGGTAAATATGGTAACCACGTGTTTCAGATGTTCAAGTGAAGTAGGAAATCTGAGATGCAGCAAAAGATGCAGTCAAAAGACTGACAATACGTTCTGTGTTTAAGGTACAGTAACAACTCCTGAAAAAACGTTTCAATAATTCTGAGTATCTTCTAAGACGCACAATTCTGAATTTTCAGACTAAAACAAACAAAACCTGAAATATAGACAATGCGAAAAATGTGCAACAAAAGCAAGAGTAAAAAAAAAAAAAAAAAAAGACGTCAGCAAAAAGTCAAGTCATGGAAAGGGGATGTACAGTATTTTGTTCAAATAATTTCAGCACGACATGGGACTCCCCAGTGTTTTAGAGGCCAGCAAGATGACACAGAACCTCTTCTAGCCAGCAGAGCATGAACAATGCTGATGCCTCGGGGAATGTGTTGTAAGGCAGATTAAACAACAGCCCAAGCACTCTGCCACCATCTTCTCTCTTCCCAGGGGTGAGCACCACCCTTCATCCAAGATGCCATATGGCTTTAAGGGTTAAGGTCCATTCTATGGCTTGTCACCTACTCTGTTTCCAGAACATACTGGCTTGACCTTCAGCCCATTTACATTAATGACTCCTACTGGCTGACTTAAATGACATACCTAGAGTATGAGCCTAACACATAAAACATAATGAATACATTTCAGAAGTACTGCAAATATCTATTAAGATAAAGGGTACAATGAGAGTTCAGGGGAGCTGGTGTGAAAAGTGCAGAGGATAAATTATCAGTTTCAGCACTTCTAGGACGTTGCTCTGGATGATGAGATTAGGGTTATAGACAGCAAAGCATCACAGGAACAATCATTTGCTCCTGCAGTATGACCTAATTTAAAGGATGGAAATCAGATGGGGGGGTGGCAGCATAAGGAGAAGAAAGGAAGTAATCGGGACAGATGCAATGAGAAGGGGGTAGGGCTGGAAGAAAAGAGGCAGTGAGATGCATTTTGTGTTACTCAACAGCAGCTCTGCCTAACAGTGACAAATCAATCCTGCATACCCTGCAGCCACAGCTCATCCAAACCCCTTCCGCTGCCATTAATAAAACATGCCAGCTAGCCTAGGTAGCTATATGAAAGCCTGCCTCACAATGGGGAGATTCAATTGACATCACATCTGAATCAGTTGCACTTTTACCTGAATATAATCTAATGATAAAGCAGCACAAATAAATTGCTGCATTTCAGTTTGTGCCCATGGGATTTTGAAGGCACTACGATCTTGAAAAAATACCATAAAGCAACACTATACTGTCCCGTGATTCTGAAAGATCAAGCTGAGAAAAGCTCTGACAAGCTCGTAGGTAAATTATGCTGAGAAAGATGCTGGTCCCCTATTCCATTTCATACTTCCTAAGAGACACAAAATGTACTGCCCATAGCAAGAGTTTCTCCCCTTTCTTTTGATTTCTGTTCTTCTGTTGCGTGCTGATGACCAGAAAAAAAAATTAAATACCAACCCACCCTCACCAGCCCCAGCCCATTCCTAATGAAGAAAAATAATAAAAAGCTGGGTATTCAATACACACATTCAATAACCAGAGACACAGCATCCTTTGATTCTTTGATACATTTCTATTTTAATCTGGAGAAATTCCTCATAGGTTTGGAAACAACACTTAAAAACTAAGTAATATTTACTTGAGACACTTAAAAATAAATGCAGGAAAAAAATCTTCCAATTCGTCTCACACAATGAAAATGCACAATTTCCACATTTACACCTCACATGGAGACCTTTTCACCCTTGGTTCCACTTCAGCCAATAAAAGGAGATCAGCTTAGCATGGTTCCTTAGCAACAGCATCACAGAGCATAAATAGTAATGTAGCCATTGAAGGGGAGGGGAAAACCATGACTGGGAGTGCCTCTCCCGTTACCAGTCCAGAAATAAGAAATATTTCTATAAATCAGCTCAGTACACCAAAAATATATAATTGAAAACAAATCATCATATCATACACAGCTGTTCCCAAAAAAAGAGAATCAGAACAGCAAAAACACATCCAAAACTGATAGAAAAGAAATATATAAGTGTAGTGATGTACTAAATATGAGGACATAAGGTCAACCATACAGTAGGTCAGAACTAAATGATCAATACCTACATTTGATTTGGAGCTGTTTCTTGCATACAAAACTGCACGACTACCTAATACTTCTAGGTCTCTTCTTTTATCTCAATTTCTGGCAGCAGTTTAGTTTCAGCATAAAAATTATGGAAAGTAGCTAACAATTCTGCATATGTGTGACACTGTAAAAATATACTCAATGAAATCAAACAAAAGATTTTGAGATGCCAGGTGTAATTTGCTTGTATGAGCTCATTTGCTTCGGGTTGTCGTGGTGATTAAAGAAATTCCAGCTCCCTATGCATCTTAGTAACCAGTGTCATGGGATGCAGGCGTTCCATGCATCAGATACCCATTGTGACTGGTAGATGTGACTGAAGAATTGAGAACAGACCCCTCAAAGGGGCCAGGCCATCATAAATAGCCTTCATGGAGGGGGTAGGGAAGGGACAATATGAGGTTTGGTGTGGTGACAAATTCACAAAGTCAAACCTTTTTAACCATATGTAAGCAGGTAGAAATGATTTCTGATTATTTAAAATAAGATGAAAAACCTTAAATTCTGCTACTCCCATTTTACTTTTCAGATACCCATTGAGTTTCTTACCTTTTCCATTATCTTCAAGCCAAAATAACAATGCAGTGGACAATACAAACAGCCACTATTGGTTAAATAATAGCAGCGGCACAGCCAGGGAAGTCCAAAATTTACACGATACTCAGTGATACCGGCTAAATACATGAATTGCCAGGGTTGCCAGCTCTTACGCATGTGGTGTAACACACACGCTTTTTGACTCTCTAGCTCACGCAGCAAATCTTACAGCAAACTGATATCACGGTAAGTCAAAAGACTTGTTACAAAATATTGTATTTAGCGCCATCGATTACTTTTTTTTTGTGTAGACCGCGAACATAGAAGGACACCTCTTTTTCAGGCCTATTCGAGAAAAAAAGTGTCTTATATTCGGGCCAATATGGTACATCAGTGTCAACAAAATACAAGTTAAACTTGCTTTATATTAAAAATTAACAATGATGTTAGCTAGCTAGCTATCTAGCTATTAACAATAAGTTGTTAAAATTAGCAAGATAAAGTAAATCATACAAACAACCATCACAAACCCAAATTTAACTACAAATTTAAATACTAGGTACATAGATGATGGCATTTAACATTCAATTACATGTCAAATGCTATCAGTAGATAATGGACGTATTCCAACTATTATAAAAAGTCCCAATCCTCAAAAAGTGAACATATGCAATTCTCATTGCTACTAACCTGTTATCCAGAGCTTTGCAAATAGTTAATTTATAATGTGGAATAGACCCATTTCAGACTTTGGAACATAGAAACTTGGACTGAATCGCCAATCTACCACTTTTGTTACATAGATATGTAATACTAGGGGCTGGAGAGGCAGGTCACTTCCCATATCATAATGCCAAGGGGTCACTCCTGTATAACATTTTGTTTAACATATATGTGTATAAAATGTACTCTTCTTCCTATTCTATGTCTACCCTCATGCTTTTAAATACTGGTTAAGAAGTATGCATTCTGTCCCCAGCCTGTACTGCATTTTGATGCATAGAACAAAGGGTAACAGAAATTTGAATTGCCTAATACCTCCAAATTTTCATTATCATAAAGCCCTCTTGACTTCTGTGCTCCATTTGAACACCCATGGCCAATTGAATATTGAGGAACATCTGCTATGGTTCGCTATTCTCATAATGTGCCATTCTGAGGGTGCTTCTTGATTTATTTCACACAGAAAACACTATAAAAAACAGTATAATCTAGATAGCCAGTGTTCCGCTGCCTATCTTACATAGCCAGGTATATATGATAAATAACCCGTCCTAGACAAATCACTCAGAAGATATAATTTTCTAATTCCAAAATTTCCCTTCAAGAACATAGTAAGTTCATCTTCGACAAGTGCTGGAATGTTCTCCCAAAGTCAACTGTAGAATCCAGCATTTGAATCAGATTTGGCTTAGAGACTCTAGACTCACATGTTTAGAGTACCACATTAAAACTAATTTACTAAAACATAGCCCTTAAATACTCTGACAATGGTAGCACTACTCACTATGTCATTTTTCATCTGGTATATTTTGCTGGTATATTAAAGTCATACATTAAACAAGACTTAAAGGTAATTTTAATATGCAAAATTAATATGCAAATTGTAAATGGGTTACTATAGGGTTTCATGCGATTCTGTCCATCTGTGTTCATTTTTCTGTCACAGTCTTCACAAAATCTTCACGCCCACTTCCTGTTCCCCATTTTTTTACCCACCTATTTCTGTTCCTTGGTGTACCTTGATTGTTTCATTTTGCCCCACTGTGTCTTATTTCCCTTGCCCAAATTGGCCTGGCCCTTCCTTGTAAGACTGTCAATGTTTTGTCCTGCTCCTCTTGTGCTGACTTTTTTTTACCTTTGCCTTCATGTTTCTGAATCTGCCTAGCCCTTTTCACGGCATTGAATCTTTCTGTCTTTCACATCCTGTGAGTAGTCTTTCCTTGTCTGCCTATGACACTCAAATGCAAATTGTAAGACTGTTGCTACAGGCAAACGTCTGCTTCTCTGCTCTTCCCCCCCCAACTAGGCTTGAATAGCAGATGATGGTAAAATGGCAATGACAATGTTGGGTGGGGTACTCAGCTGTGGGGCTGGAACCATTTGACGTTTTGTTGATAATTATCAATAACTAATGTGAAATTCATAAATAACAATAATAATAATAATACATTTTATTTGTATTGCACTTTATATTTTAGCAATCTCAAAGTTCTAGAGTAAAAATAAAGTAATAAAACAGGAGAATCTATAAAATACTTTAACAAAAGTAATCATTTTCAATAAGTATCAGCAATAAGCAGTCTGTGCAGCAACCCATTATTTGAAAAGTCAACTCAGACTCAAATAATAATGTCCACATTGTGAACAATGGCATGAGCAAATGTAAATACATACTGGCTATACAATGCCTTCTCAAATGTGGCAGTATTTTAATAAGTGTCAGAAGTTTTACCCTTTTTAGACAACAAAACAAATAATTGTAGAGATGAGGGCCTTCCATTTTTTCCAGCAAAGCAGAAGTGATGTGTCAGTGACACAACAATTCATATTTTAAGAAAAAAAGATCAACCCACATCAAGCTAAAGACATTACAAACTAGATTTTGCATGCTGTGGTGGATGGCTTGCCTATTAAAACAGTTGAAAAAAGTCATTTAATAATCACAGCATTAGTCCCAGGATATTAAGATACCACCTAGAAACGCAAAAGATTTGTATGGATACGTGATGGTATGGATCTGTGGTCTTAAATAATAATAATTCTTTGAGGGGGCACTTTCCATGTTTGTTATGTTGCTTTGTCTGCTGAATCAATACCTAGTTTTATTTTTTATCTTCAATTGCACTGCAATGCCTAAGAAAGCCATACAGTGTGTGTTGTACCATTACTTTTGGTAATACGTCATGAATATGTTGCTGTAGAACATGACAGCTCAAACAGATATTGGATAGTGACACAGAATGGACATTAACAATACATGTTAAAAGGACAACCACACAAGACAACACCAAAGCAGTGAATCAGAGGTCGTACCCTAAGCCAGGGAGATGGGGCCAATGCACTTAAAAGAATTCTGACTTTCACTCCTTTCATGCCTAATTTTAGAACTCAACTCAGTTGAGGTTACGAATAAGCATTTGCCCAGACACATAACTGCAATGTAGTGCAGACATTTCAATAGGAATTTGATAGATATGGTGGAAATATAAGCTAATTTAAAACAATTCTAATTTTCAACAGGTATGATCAAAAAATCCAAATAGAAACTATTTTCCAAGGAAAATACTATATTTGTTTTACTATATTTTCCAAATCCTCTAAGGGCTCAGCCAGCTAGAAAATCATTAGATGTAAAAATAAGGTAAAAAAAAAAAACATGAAAAATTATAGAAGACAAAAAGATATTTCTGACAGCATTCAGTTTTCCTGTAAATGGGAAAAAAATTTTCCTGTGAAATGATTTTTTTTGCTTTGTTCTTGGGTGATAAATGACTTGATGATGCAGCACTCAAATACTTGAGGTTCACAAATATTCTCTACAATAAAGTGTAATGGGCTGTCCTGGTGACTTCAATGTCAATCTTACACTCCAAAACTGGTAGAATAAAAACCTCCACCAAACAATGTCTTGGATCTGCTACCACTGCCCTGAGACACATACACCTGGGGAATTCAGACGGCAAAGGCGCCGTATACAACCTGCTCTGTATTTAATGTCCTACGGCATCATACACTATAGTCACTTGGTGCAAAAACTATTTTTTTTCATTATTTTTCTTAAAAGCACATGGCTCCATGTTATGCCCGCCCTGCAATGAAGCAACAGACGAACAGGGTTCAGAAAATATGTTAAGGCCAGCCTCTAGTCAGCTGCAGTTTGGTCCCGCACAAAAGGGCTGTGTCTGTTTGTCAATGGAGCTCAAAGAGAACCAAGAGAGGGAGCGGGGAAGCTGACAAAGAGGAGCAGGGACAATATCAGTTGTGACAATACTAGGAATAGCAAAGGACCTGGAATATTTTAATTACACAAGCCAGCTATGTGGAAACATGTTGGTTTACTTTCATCATGTGAAAATTATAATAAAATATCTATAATCAGTGACTCATCAATGTGTTCTGTATTTTTTTAAAAAGCAGAATGAGACAAATAGTAAGAGAGATGGAGAGTTACTCTTCTGATCTTAAAACTGCAGTGTTTATGGACTACAATGCAAATGCTTTTTAAGTTATTTATAATATTGTTATCAAAAAAGCATGTAACACCATACAGATTTAACCCACTGTGACTCAACATACCATTTAAGATCTATTAAAGAACACATACCGCGCAAAACAAACAAATAAATAAATAAAACAATAACACAGAAATGTAATACTATTAATTGCTGTACTTTGTGTCATTGTTTATGTCAGATTATATTATTTATTGCTCTATTGTCTATGTGCAAATACTGAGTTAGCTAAGGACACTCAAATAGAATGCCAATTAAGGGCAACACTGTTGCAGAGAACAAAAGCTCATAAAACCCGATATAAAATCCTTTACTTGAGGGTAAAGACACAGCCAAAGAACACAAATAAAGAAAACATAAAAATGTCTTACCTCATGTGCACGATACTTTAAGTGAGATTCAGTTGCTGCTTAAGTAGACTCAAGCCTATCACTGGAAAGCCCTCTCAATGGCACTGGGTGTTAAAAAGTGAATTATGTCTTGGTAGGAATCCAAATGGAATAACAGTGACTGACCACTGCCTTTTCTTCCCAATCCAGGTTAAGAAATCAATGACAATATGGCAACACTGCTGTTTCCCTCCCCTCACTTCACACTCTGTATAACACCCATGCACAGATGCCGATTCTATAACAGGCAGGCCCCTATTCCTTTATCACACCTACCTAATGAATAATAAAGGGACTCAGGCCCCACCCACTGTCCTTTCAAGCACACACACAAACACAAAAAGCAGAGTTGTCATGCACACTCGCCACCCTCTGGTGCTGTGTGATGCTGTGGAAGTGCTGTTAACAAAGCTTCCATAAGGATACTACTAGAGCTAAAAGTCCAAATTAAATCAGGAACATGTATTCTGTGATTGTATTCCACACAAAATTCTGATCACACACAGAACCAAACTGAACTTCAGCTGTATCACATCTGAATAATATGTGTGAATTTTAAGTTGGAGAGTAACGGGGGGGGGGGGGGGGGGGGTGAATTGTTGTTCACATTTTGCCATACTGGGCACAGATCTTGGGCAGGAGAGCTCCAATGAAGTTTCCTGATGTGTGTCTGTTGTGAACTCTCTACAACATTATAATGCATTCAAGTAAAATAGAAGCAAAACACTAATTATATTTGATTCTTTTGACCTGTTAGCTCACCAATTTAGTTTTCAAATTAAATTTGAGCTGTACCAGGAAAGTAAAAAAGACTGAGGAGATGTATGACTCATTTCCTTCAAGAAAATGGAATCAGTACTTCCTTATGAAATAAGGTTCATAGATGACTCACTTTAGGTTGTTTATACACATAGATTATATCCCAGTAGCATATGCTCATTATAGTCTTGCCAAAGCCCAATATCACTTCATTTGTTTTCCACTTCACAGACTTCACTACATATTTCTGGAGAAGGTGAAAAAGCAAGGGTGGCATGACATTGCAAACTTTAGTCCAAGCATGTACTCTAAAGGTCAAGCTTTCATATTGATTAAAAAATTGTTTTCCACCCACCATCTATCCATCCATCACCACCAGCTTGTCCGGGATCCAGGTCGTGGGGGTAGCAACTTCAGGAGCGATACCCAGACCTCCCTCTCCCCAGCCACCTCTACCAGCTCTTTTGGGGGGATGCTGAGGCGTTCCCAGGTCGGCTGAGAGACATAATCCCTCCAGAACGTCCTGGGTTTGCCCTGCGGCCTCCACCCTGTAGGACATGCATGGAAAACCTCTCCAGGTAACCGCCCAGGAGGCATTCCGTGCCAGGTGTCCAAACTACCTCAATTGGCTCCTTTAGATGTGGAGGGGCAGCGGTTCTACTCTGAGACTCTCCCAGATATTCAAACTTCTCACCCTATCTCTAAGGGAGAGCCCCAGACTCCCTGCGGAGAACCTCATTTTGGCTGCCTGTATCCGCAGTCTCATTCTTTTGTCACTACCCACAGCTCATGACCATAGTCACCTATAAACGAAGATGGACCAATAGATCGAGAGCTTTGCTTTCAGGCTCAGTTCCTTTTTGGCCACGACAAACCGGTTAAGCGCCTGCAAAACTGCAGATGCTGCTCCGATCCGTTTTCCACCCACCATCTATGAATTAAATATTTTTCTGAAAATGTTTTCAAACTCCAAATGGAAAATAACCCAAACACGGGAGACATCCTCCATCCGGGTAGATTCGGGCTTGAAGACGTGGTGTGGATCCTTCACTGCTTCGCCCGCTGAGACGTGCGACAGCCTCGGATGAAAGGTCTGCACTCTTCGTTTTGGGCTGTTTAATGCTAGATCACTAGCAAACAAGACATGTCTTCTAAATGACTTCTTCACTTCACGTGAGTTGGAATTTATGTTTCTGACAGAAACATGGCTTCATGCTGGCGATTACACCCCTTTCTCAGAAGTTATTCACCCGCGATGTGACTTTTTCAGCTCACCTCGGACCACTGGTAAAGGTGGTGGGGTGGCTTCTGTGTTCAAGTCCATTTTCCATTGTAAGGAGATTCTGTTTGACAGTTGCTTAAGCTTTAAATTGCAAGCTTTTGAGACTAACTTTCCCATGACGGTGCTCTGTGCAGTGTTGTATCGCCCTCCAAAGTTTAACAAGGATTTTATTCAAGACTTTTCTGGGTTTGTAGCTGAGATTGCTTTGAAATATGACCACTTTTTAATTGTTGGGGATTTTAAAATTCATGTATGCTGTGATTCCAGACCCCTCGTCAAAGATTTCCTTGATCTTATTGACTCTTTAATCTTACTCAGTCGGTTGCTGCCCTGACACACATGAAAAAGGTCATTCATTGGACCTTGTGTTGTCGTTTGGCTTAAGTATTGTAATCTCTGATTTATGTAACACTGGTATCTCAGACCATCTACAGTATTTGTGGTGTTTTCTGTTGCTGTCTCGCAGTTAGAGGTCCCCACCTGTGCTTCCACACAGCGTGTGTGCAGATTAACCCCTTCTGCTGCAACCCAGTTCTCTGCTGTTTTTAAGGACTCATTGTTATACTCGCTTGATGATGGGGATCTCAATGTTGAGTGTATTACTACCCATTTTAACAGTACGTGCTCTGAGATATTGCACTCTGTTGCCCCTTTGAGGACTAAACATTTGAAATCAAGCCCTGACCCCTGGCTTAATGACACGACCCACTCTCTCAGATGCGCCTGCAGAATTGCTGAGAGAAAATGGAAAAAGGACAAACTCCATGTTTCTTTTGAAATCCTACAGGATGCATTAACCACTTACCAGAGAGCTCTAAAATCTGCTACAACACATTTTTTTCTCATAACTAGTAGCCAAGAGTACAGGCAGAGTTAAAAAATAACATTAGGCTATCCAAGAGGGATGTAGAAAGAAAAATTGCATTGGAGGTTAAGGATGACAGTAAAGGTTTCTTCCAATATTTTAACTCCAAGAGAGCTCTAAAAGCTGAAATCACTAATTTGCAGGATAGTAAGGGCCTTATAATTGATAACGAAATTGATATGGTAAACGAGTTTAATGATTATTTTTCAAGGGTGTTCACAATAGAGAACACAAGTAACTTACCACCAATTAATACGAATACAGCATCGTCTATGACCAATATATGTATAACTGAGGTTGATGTGATACTAAGCCTAGCTAAACTCAAAATAAATAAATCGCAGGGCCCTGATGGCATCTTACCTATAGTCTTAAAAGAGATGAGGGATATTATTAGCCAACCTTTAACTTTAATATTCCAGAAATCGTTATCTGCGGGTGTGGTACAATCAGATTGGAAGCATGCTAATATAACACCCATATTCAAAAAAGGGGATAGAAGTAATCCAGCAAATTATAGGCCAATCAGTTTAACTAGCATTACTGGAAAAATAATGGAAGCTATAATTCAAGTGAAAATGGTAGATTACCTAGATGCAAATAACAATATAAAGGATAGCCAACATGGATTTAGGAGAGGTAGATCCTGCTTAACGAATCTAATTGAGTTCTTTAAGGAAGCTACAAGTGAAATTGATCACAAAAAGGCCTATGATGTGATTTACTTAGATTTCCAGAAGGCCTTTGATGTTGTCCCCCACAAACGGCTCTTGCTAAAGCTTAAAGCTGCAGGGATTTTAGGAACTGTGGCAACTTGGATCGAAAACTGGCTAAATGACAGGAAGCAGCGAGTAGTTATTAGAGGCACAATGTCACAGTGGGCCTCCGTTCATAGTGGGGTACCGCAGGGTTCAATTTTAGGACCACTATTGTTCTTAATTTACATTTATGATATTGACACAAATACATACAGTAAACTGGTTAAATTTGCAGACGACACCAAGGTGGGCGGCGTAGCAGATACTGATCTAGCAGCAGAGAGGCTTCAACGGGATCTGGATTTAATTAGCGAATGGGCTGATACTTGGCAGATGAAATTTAACACAGATAAATGTAAGGTAATCCATGCAGGGAGCAGAAATATAGAGTACAGATATTTTATGGGTTCCACTGAAGCTGATTACGAGAAAGATCTCGGTATGTATGTTGATGCTTCCATGTCCCACTCTCGCCAGTGTGGGGAAGCAATAAAAAAGGCGAACAGAATGTTGGGTTATATCTCTAGGTGTGTGGAGTTTAACTCAAATAGTTTAAGTCCTATCTGTCTGAAAGGAGTTTTTCTGTCCAAATTGCTGATTTTTCTTCCTCTGTGGCCCCTCTGTCGAGTGATGTTCCCCAAGGGTCAATTCTAGGTCCTTTGCTGTTTTCTTTATATATGTTGCCCTTGGGCCCCATTTTTGATAGGCATAATGTTTTTTACCACTGCTTTGCTGATGATCTCCCCATCAAAGCTAATGACAAGAAGTCATTTCAACCACTGCTTAACCCTCGGGGGTGGAGTGCATCGTCGGTGACGCAGCGCATTTTTCAGTTTATTTCTCGCTGAAATCTTAATGTAGAATCATGGAAAAAATGCTGGCTAAATCCGTAATCTGTCTTCCTTTCAAAACGTCCATTGTCGGAAGTATTAAACTTTTTAAAATCAGGTTAAATCAGCAAAAAAGTAAACCATGTCACCTTACTTTGTTTTACCTGCATCGGGGGCGTGTAGTACCGCTGTCACCCGAAGATCGCTATTCACATTATAAATAGCCGCATTAGCGCGTATTCAAATCACATTCGCATTGTAATTTGATGAACAACGCAGCGGTGAAACGCGATCCAGAAACATCCCCATCAGCGCCATAAAAGGGGGGGAAGGACATGGCCAGGTGTCAATGGCTCATGCATACACATGAAAGTTGCTACATATTCAATGAAAGAAATAGTGACATGAGTTAGGTTTTTCTTACTTATTTATCCAAATGAATGTTGCAACTACACCATTTAGTCATCTTCATGTAGTCAAGACTTTGGTGATCAGATATCTGGAATCAAAACAAAATGCCAGCATTGCTTACTATGTACTTTTACAATGTTTTTGCAAGTGTTCCAAACTGCATTTTGCAATGTCTATACTTTGATGTCAAATTACATACGGTACTTCACAAAAATCTGACATATTTACAATATACATTAAAGTAAAGATGAGTGTAATGGCAAACCAAGTATATAAGAAATAATTTATTTGCCATGAATTAAGTTTATGATATTTGAAGAAATGTGTGATCATGCTTCAGTCAGATGATTCTGGACGTTCCCAGGACAAGGCTCAAAAATAGAGTGGATTGGGCCTTTTCAGCTGTAGGCCCTGTCCTGTGGAACTGCTTACCTCAGAACATCAGATCTGTTTGTAATTTAGAGATCCTTACTTAAAACCCACCTATTTTCCTTGGCTTTTGGTTCGAGTTGAGCCCAGACATCTTAGTGCAGCATTATGGTACCTTATTTTATTTTCATCTTATTTTTGTGTATTCTATTGTCTCTATTGTTCCTTGTTTTATTGCTGGCTAACCCGTGAAGCACTTTGGTCAACTATAGTTGTTTTAAATGTGCTATACAAATAAAGCTGAAGTTGAAGTTGTTACAGGCTTGAGCAGTATAATGGTAATATAGTATACTATGATAATTTGAAGTCTTTGCAGCAACATTATCCCAGTACCCCCTGACAAATTTCAAATATACACATGTATAATGTCCAGATGGTATGAAAAATGACATACCGCTCAAGCCAAATCTTAACCGAGCTGACTATGGCGGTCCATGCGATGTGCATTGCATGGGCATAACATGCAATGTTAATATTAACATTGCATGTTGCATGCGATAAACACCCCTATAGCCTTAAGGTGCAATCATGCTAGCTCGAAAAAAATCGCTTTGTCTTTACAGCATTGCGTGAAAGTGGGCATAGTACAGAATGTGACAATTCATTTCAAGATATTGTTGGTGCAGTGATGTTAATAAGGAATAAATCACATGCAGTTTGCCTTTAAAATATATATTTGAAAAGTACATTTTTTCTTGTACCTTGCCATCAGTATTGCTGAAAATAGCAAACTGTGGAATAAATGCATATTGTAATATTAGCCTTCTAGCTTAGTAAGTTGCTAACTAACTAGCGATGTTAGAAAACGCACTATAATATGCTTTCGACCTTCAAGATCCATTTAAATGCGCTCTGCCACTCAGGAAGGAATCTGATTTTTGTGTCACAGAACTATAATGGAAGTGAACGAAATGCAAATATTTTTTCACACTAGTGTGGCTGCACCTTTAGTTATTTTTTAGCCCAGTCTGAATTTCCTGGTAAAAGCACCTTAAATGTCATATGGGTCCCGCATGATAAGGTTCACCCAATGGAGATCATCAATAGGTTTTGCTGAAACATTTTTTCCTCTGTCATAAGAAACGAAGCATAGCAAGCTTGCAATGTTAATGACTGTTTTTGTAAAAAAAATCAGTGGAAAGTTTGCCTCATAGTTTGCGTGAGTTCTGCATGCACTCTCCAAGTTAATCATTTCGTCCTTACTGTTGGACTCAGTCATAGACAGCATGGCACATTTGTGAGAAATTTTACAAAAATGAGTGATGAAAATAAATCTAAACAAAGAACTGCTCACCAGAAGATATTTGCCTTCCTCTGTATGCAAACATTTTGGATTCCAAAAAGACAATACTGAGCAAAAGCATGTGTTTGGTTGGCACTGCTTTGTGTCAGCACAACTCGTGAAAACACCAATTAATCTGACAGACTATTAGTAGATAATTTCTATTTCTTTTTGACTAAACTTTATCTTGGATAAATTTGACTCATTTTTTGCTTTATACACTCACCTAAAGGATTATTAGGAACAGCATACTAATATGGTGTTTGACCCCCTTTCGCCTTCAGAACTGCCTTAATTCTACGTGGCATTGATTCAACAATGTGCTGAAAGCATTCTTTAGAAATGTTGGCCCATATTGATAGGATAGCATCTTGCAGTTGATGGAGATTTGTGGGATGCACATCCAGGGCACAAAGCTCCCGTTCCACCACATCCCAAAGATGCTCTATTGGGTTGAGATCTGGTGACTGTGGGGGCCATTTTAGTACAGTGAACTCATTGTCATGTTCAAGAAACCAATTTGAAATGATTCGAGCTTTGTGACATGGTGCATTATCCTGCTGGAAGTAGCCATCAGAGGATGGGTACATGGTGGTCATAAAGGGATGGACATGGTCAGAAACAATGCTCAGGTAGGCCGTGGCATTTAAACGATGCCCAATTGGCACTAAGGGGCCTAAAGTGTGCCAAGAAAACATCCCCCACACCATTACACCACCAGCCTGCACAGTGGTAACAAGGCATGATGGATCCATGTTCTCATTCTGTTTACGCCAAATTGGTTTGTTCGACTTTTAAGAAATTCAAATTCAAATTAGTTTGAGTACTGAGGTACTATTGTATTTGAAAAATTCCCAAAATCATTCAGCAGTATAGCGGTACCTCAGAACTCGAACTTAATCCGTTCAGAACTCCGGATCAAATCCTAAAAAGTTCGAGTTCCGATCGAATTTTCCCCATAAGAAATAATGGAAAACCAATTAATTGGTTCCCGGTGCCAAAAAATTACACCTAAATATGCTTTTTTAGCATTTAAGCACAAAAGGAACTTGGTAAAACAAGAAGAGCATATACTGTACTTAACACATCTAAGCACATTTATCAAAACAGCAATTTGTAAAGTAAGTAAATATAATATAAATGTAAATAAATATATCCAAACAATGTGTAAAGTTTAGAAAAACAATGTGTTCTGCCCCGATCGTCCGCTCCTTCCGCGTGCCACTCCCCCTCGTTAACCCCGTGTGGAATCCCCGTGTGATCAGCTGTTTCTGTTTGTTGTCATTAGTCCTCTGTGTTTAGTTCTTGTTTCAGTTTGCTTCCCCAGTCCGGTCATTGTATTGTCCATCTGTGTTTTTCCTGCCTTACCTGTAATTAAACTCTGTATTCCCCGATTCCCTGACGTCTGCACCTTTGTCTCTGTTCCGTCCCCGCTCGGCCCGACAATATTATTATAATTAAATGTATTAATGGTTTATTATTAATATTAAAATAATTAATAAGAAATTTTTATTTTTAAATGTATTTTATTATATAATTACTGTTACTATCATTGTCTAAACGTATTTTTACTGTCTAAATATATGTATTCAGCTAGTGTAAACATGCACGATGCTATGACAGCGAATGCGAGGCTGAAACTGAAGCATTACCCGTTGTTTCCGCTGAGAGACGTGCCGCGTGACTCATTTCCCTGCGCGTACAAGTTATCTTAGATCGGCGTTCACGGTTTGAATTCTGAGAATCAGATCGAGCTCTTGGTATTTTTTTTTCTAACTGGTTGGTTTGACTTTTAAGAAATTCGAGTTCTAATGAGTTTGAGAACTGAGGTACCACTTTATAGTCCTTTTTTTTTTTTAAATTGATTTATTTTACATATTCATTTTTATGTGCAAATAAGTGTCTCTTAGGATTTGTTATACAGTCACATTGACAGACACCTAGCCATTTTATTTGGTTTTCAAATGTTTGTAGCTATTTAAACAATTTAAAAAACAAATTCTGCTTTCCCTGCTGTACTGAAATTGCACCAAACTGTGAACTCAAAATCATGGCTTGTACTAACACAATTTTTTTTGTATGGTTACACCCCTAGTAAGCAGAGATTTCACTGACCCCTCTCCTAAGAGCATTAATAGCACAAGGGCCATCAACCATCTTCATGCTGCAAAAAGCTTGTACAAGATTACCAGAAACCCAGTACCACTATGTCCCCAAAGACCTTGGAGATGCTTGAGACCTCCCATGCCAACAACACAAACCACCTAATACAAAGACTCATTCTGGCCCTCGCATCAGGTACACTCCTTATTGTACTGTTTAAAAATGTAAAACAGGTCATACCCACAGCATGACAGGTACAGAGAAAGGGAAAGGAAATAGATGGTATTTTATTTGGGGATTATAGTGGAACAGACCTCTCACTCAGTGATGCACACTTATCCTACTATCATCTAAATACTAATATGTGGGACACAGAAGTGATAAATGACCAATAAATGAGCCTCATCTACTACAAACAAATCCAGAAAGGAAAAAAACAGCAATTTTGCATAGATATCTATGAACAAAATATGAATACAATGAACAAGAAGTGCAAGAACCCATGGGAGGGATGTACTAGCTTCAGTCCAGCACAGAAACAAACAAAATAAACATACATAAAGAAATAAATGTATGCATGCAAAATGCATGGAACATATCTGGTGCCTGCCGGAGGGAAAATGTGGGGAACATTTCTTATGACCTCTATAAAGCAGATGGGCGGTAAAAGCTTTCTCCAAAGAGAACTCACACCTTCTTTTTCCTGCTTGTGCCAGACCACAGAGCTTCAGGTTCCAATTTAATAACCCTGCAGCCTCACTCCAGAATTCTATTTGTGGACCATGTTTTGTCATTTGCACCTTATCAACATCCTGCCCATTTAAAGTTGTTCAGCATATGTAAGAGTAAGTGGTGCTTTTTTACTGTTGTTTTTTAGCAGACTTGTTTATGCAGAGCAGATAACACATGTATGATATCCCAGCAGAGGGTTCTAACAATTTTCTTTAAGTATGTATTATTAATTTATCTACAAAAAAAAGTGCAGTACGAGTGACAACACTAAATTCAAACAGAATCATAATGCAACTCTAGCTGTAATTCATTCTAGTATCTTAAGCTTCTTTTTAAAAAACAACATTGTTAAGCTGTTTTGTGTATTATATGGGTTATGGGTGATCTGATCTAACTTGTACCAATACTCTAATATATATTGAATTCATAAATATTCTTTTAAAAATGTCATTTGACTTGTTCCCTTTTCACACAAAGGTAGATGTCAATGCTGCACAGCAAAAACGGTATATCATTTCAACTGTTATAAGATAAAATGCATGAAAATGCATAAATTAACCTTTACATTTATTAATTACTTATGTTCCATGAACATAAGAATAATTGTGTCTCTAACCACTGCTCCTTCTCCCTCCCTATTATTAAAATTCCTTGTTGGTCATGTGAGAATACAGATAAGAGCTAAAAGGCTAAGCCAGGCCAAGGGGATTGAATACTCTTGGACAAACAAGCCCAGTGACAGTTAAGATCAGGAAAACTACAGCAATCACACATGACACCTAGCCCTCAGCCAACATTAATTTGAATGGTAATGTGGTGCCAGTTCTACAAAGCACATGGACATGTCTAGAAATTAAATCAGGCATTTTTGGCAAATAATATTCAAAATAAAAAAGGCACATTCAATCATTGGATTATTGCACGTGCAAGCATCTCCATGAGTTCTCAGTTACTACTACGACTGTAATGGATACTGGCTGTCCTTCGAGCTCCCTCTCTGAGAGAACACCACAACCAACAGGAATTATCATTTCCAACTGACAAACAGAAAGTAGGTGAACATTGTGGGACTGGCCTGACCTCTTCTTTAGCTGGGTAACAGCCTCATAAAGCCGAAATACAGTTAATGACTGATCCAGGGAGCCATCTGCAGTACAGCTTGTGCTTCAAACATCTGCTTCAAATCAATATATGGTAACAGAAGGGGAAACAGACTTTTCACAACAATAATTAATACAATTTGTTTTCAATTAAATAAAATGTTACATATCTCAGCAATATCATATTCTAGGCAATTAACATTTCATAAATTGAAAACATTTCCTGTTATGAGACAAAAGAAAAGAATCACCTCTTTGTTCACACACATCCAAACCACTCCAAAGAGTAACACATTAAACCCTCGGCAGCAAGCGTGTCTAAAGCAGCACTTAGTTTTGATGCTTCCTAATAAAAATCCTTCTGAGGTGACACATTTTGACAATACAAAAAGCCTGGCAAAACACTAAACCCCACAAGACAAGTTTCTCTGGATTACAGCTGCCATTTCACTTAATACCTGTCGCCCTAACTGCTTTCCTTGGAGAGAAAACATTTTTGCTGGTGTATAGCTACATGAATTCATAGCTACTTAGGATATTGTTACAGTAAGGTTATGTTACCCAATACAAAATTTATCCACACAGGTCAGTATATAAAGACTACATATGGCAATTTTTCGCGATGCAATAAATAAAATATTTCGTTTTTATCAGCATAGCCATTACAACATGTTGCATAATGAAAATTTTACCATTGTCTTTTATTCAGTCTGCTTTGCATTTTGCCTCAGAGTGAGTTAAATATAGTCCTGTGCATGTGGATTTTTTTCAAGATCCAGGCTGCATTTTTTTTGGCAATGGAGGTGGTGGATGCATGTATTAATGAAAGCCCATATACATCAACCTTTACATAGACAAGTCTATAATAGGGGGAGGGGATGCAAATTATGCATTATAATGATTTTACAGCAACATATACCCCAGGCAACAGAAAATCATAGATCCCTACTTGCTTTTACACTAATTTTGTGCCTAGTTCCCAAATATAAATGCAGTGCTTATTTCCCCACCCCCCCCCCCTAATTTTCAAATTAGACTATGGGGAAGTGGGTCAGAGTGATGATATGTGTTGTTTCTAAATCATTTTATAAATCAAGTTCATTTCAAAACAAAGTTTTTAACTTTTTTTTAAACTGAAATCCATATTTATAATTAATTGTTAATTATATAAATTATTTCATTTAGTGTTCTACCACCAAAATATACTTGTACCAGTCTGTATATACTGACTACCATCCTGTCTAGGATGTCCTCCTGGCTTGTGCCCTATGCTGGTTGGGATAGGCTCAATGCAACCAGAAGATGTATGAATGGAGATTCAGTTTGAAGACTACAGGGCATAGAGTGTTCAACAGTTTAATCATTATTTATTTAGCTATGTGGACAATTTCATCACAAGAAACCGCTGTATATTTTATAGAGAAAGACGTTTTTACGGAAAATGTCAGATGTACTGAAACATATAGCCTTTCGGGCAATTTTGCTGCTTCTTAAGTACAGAGTTACATGCTACACTTAAGCACGTCACACAAAAGCAATCAATAAGGCAAACAGTGCATTGCTGTAGCATTTGAATCAAATGGTTTACATGAATCACCAAAAGCATTCAAAATTTTTCATAAGGATACTTCTTTAGTATTACGAAACCCTAGTCTTGGTGTTGTTGCAGTAAGAGCCAACCTGAGTAATATGATCACTAAGCTGAATGTCCTATAGCACTCTCAGAAAGCTAAAGACTGGCATTTTGCACTGTCACACTTCATTAATCCAAGACCATAGAAAGATGTTTGCTTATGTATACTGATAGCAGAGTCAAACAGGGCTGAAGGAAAACCAATTTACTTGAATTTGAAGTGACGTGTGGCATTAAAGGCTATGGCTTGACTATGCAATGAACTTTATAGCTTTTGCCAACCCCAGAATGAAGGTCATGTCCTTTACAGTCTCTCACACTGAGGAATGGGACCCGTTACAGAGTGCCATTTGAAAAATCCAAATGCAGCCAATGGCCAATGATCAAGAAGCATCAAGTCAACTGGTTGCAAATCAGAGGATGCTCCATGTCTGTTTGTCCTAATTCCTTGGCCTTTGTAAAGGTTGGCATCTAATAGTAATTTAGACACATGATGAATGCTCCTAAAATCTAGTTGATAGGCAAAGACTACAATATCCATAAAAAGTGATATTTTAAATTAAAGTCACTGTACTGGAAGGAGCTGAACACATGTAATTCAGTCATACTAAGATATTGACTGAATGCATTCACCCTCACTCATCATTAATTATCCAAAATATACAGTGGTACCTCGGTTCTCAAACTTAATCTGTTCCAGACTCCAGATCGAATCCTAAAAAGTTCGAGTTCTGATTGAATTTTTCCCATAAGAAATAATGGAAAACCAATTAATTGGTTCCCGGCCACCCAAAATTACACCTAAATGTAATTTAGGTGTAACTGGTTTTCAGTTAATTTACCTGGTAAAATAAAGTTTAAATAAATGATATAAATGCTCTAATAGTACACGTAAGTTAGTGGTTTATTTATTGTTAGTTACTGTAATGTTGCGCTGCTGTGAAGAAGGCATTCAAGTAAGAATTGCATTGTAGTATGACTCATTTCCTGGCACGTACAATTTATATTAGGTCAGCGTTCACGGTTCGACTTCTGATATTCAGATCGAGTTCTAGGTCAAACTGGTTTGTTCGACTTTCAAGAAATTTGAGTTCTAGTGAGTTCGAGAACCGAGGTACCACTGTATTTCCTTTAAGTTGCTTGTTTTACTCTTATCGATCTCTTTTTATTCTCCAATATAAATTGATGTTCATGAGGACTTTAATGCTTTGAGTTACATCATTTCAAGTCCTTCCTCACATTCATCATCACAATGTCTGACAAAACAACAATAAAAACAGATTAACTCACCAATCACAATAAACCTAAGCTGAACCATGAAGGAAGCAATCTACTTTTGTCCCCCAATGCAGCTTTCCAGCTAACAGCTTTCCTTGGTGATGCTTTCTTTAATCCCACCTTCATGTCTGCATCCTTTCCTCCATATGAGAATAAGGAAAGGGGGAGAGCCCCCTGAGGGTGGGAGAAGAGGAGTTTGAATATCAAAGGCCACAATGCATGTAATGTCAACCCTGTGTAACACCATCACGCTGCCTCCATTGTCCATCTGGTGGGCCAGAGAATGGAGGAGGCAGAGCCACTGCCTTCGAACACTGCCAAATGCAGGCCTTCTTTCATTTGTTATTGTACTGAACACTATGCTGTCTGCCACAGTCAGCTGTGAACTGAAGGCCTTGTGCTGCAGTCTTAAAAGAATCCCAAGCCCATTCCTTGTTTTTTTTTTGTGGCATTTCTGTGAAAGCAATAAGCACCCTGTTGTTGGGGGCAGATGTGGTTTAGGGGAGGACAGATGCTCAGCTTTTGTGCAGCACAAATGAGACATGACAGCTGACAAGTGGAAGATACAAGGAAACATCCCTTAAACAAGAAGCTCCTGATTTGCCTCCATGGTCCTGCAGTTATTGCTAACCAAATTATTGTAACAGGAAAACTACATCCTTTGTTGACTGAACAACCCAATGACTAACATCTTGTACCTGAACAAGCATCATATTTCTGAGACTTTCTGCTCTATGAGTTTCAAGGCTCAATCTGAAATCTCCTGTTCTCTAAGACTGTGGTACTACATCACTGCTATAACAAGTAGGGATAGGCCAATCCACATTTTTTCAGTTCCAATCCGATTCCGATGCACAACTGCCGATACCGATACGGATTCTGATACAAGAGCACTTTTCACTTTGTTATATATATATATATATATATATATATATATATACTGTATATACTGTGTGTGTGTGTGTATATATATATATATATATATATATATATATACTGTGTATATACTGTGTGTGTGTGTGTATATATATATATATATATATATACACACACATATACACACACTCACCTAAAGGATTATTAGGAACACCTGTTCAATTTCTCATTAATGCAATTATCTAATCCACCAATCACATGGCAGTTGCTTCAATGCATTTAGGGGTGTGATCCTGGTCAAGACAATCTCCTGAACTCCAAACTGAATGTCAGAATGGGAAAGAAAGGTGATTTAAGCAATTTTGAACGTGGCATGGTTGTTGGTGCCAGACGGGCCGGTCTGAGTATTTCACAATCTGCTCAGTTACTGGGATTTTCACGCACAACCATTTCTAGGGTTGACAAAGAATGGTGTGCAAAGGGAAAAACATCCAGTATGCGGCAGTCCTGTGGGCGAAAATGCCTTGTTGATGCTAGAGGTCAGAGGAGAATGGGCCGACTGATTCAAGCTGATAGAAGAGCAACTTTGACTGAAATAACCACTCGTTACAACCGAGGTATGCAGCAAAGCATTTGTGAAGCCACAACACGCACAACCTTGAGGCGGATGGGCTACAACAGCAGAAGACCCCACCGGGTACCACTCATCTCCACTACAAATAGGAAAAAGAGGCTACAATTTGCACGAGCTCATCAAAATTGGACAGTTGAAGACTGGAAAAATGTTGCCTGGTCTGATGAGTCTCGATTTCTGTTGAGACATTCAAATGGTAGAGTCAGAATTTGGCGTAAACAGAATGAGAACATGGATCCATCATGCCTTGTTACCACTGTGCAGGCTGGTGGTGGTGGTGTAATGGTGTGGGGGATGTTTTCTTGGCACACTTTAGGCCCCTTAGTGCCAATTGGGCATCGTTTAAATGCCACGGCCTACCTGAGCATTGTTTCTGACCATGTCCATCCCTTTATGACCACCATGTACCATAGGACAGTTATGTGTGCACGCGTGATAGAGGGTCCCGTACGGTGTCTTGCCTGCCTGCTGCCCAGGTAGGAGACCTTCCAGATCGTGTGGACAAGCTTTTGGCCCCAGCTGGGGTGGATCCAGTTGTCGTGGTGCATGTTGGCACCAACGACATAGGCAAGGGTAGAAGGGCTGTTCTGCAGGATAAATTTATTGAAGTCGCCAATAAGCTTAGAAGCAGAACGTCCATGGTGGTATTTTCTGAAATACTCCCCGTGCCACGCGCAAGTCAGGCTAAGTTAGCTGAGATAAGGAGATTAAATGCGTGGCTAAAAGGATGGTGTAGGAAAGAGGGGTTTAGGTTTATGGGGCACTGGAGGACCTTCTGGAACAGGTGGGACCTGTTCAAGCCGGATGGGTTGCATCTGAACCGGAGGGGAACCAGTGTACTGGGAAGGCGTATTTGAAGAGTAGTTGAGGAATGTTTAAACTAGGGACTGGGGGGGCAGGGAGGTTAGTTAAGTATGTAACTGGGGGGAAACGGAAAGCCCCAAAATATCATATTATAAGTAGGCACTGTAATAGGCCTACCCTTTGTTGTCTGTATTTAAACGCCAGGAGTATTAGGAATAAAATTCATGATTTAGAGGCTCTTATCTCATCAGACTCTTATGATATTATAGCAATAACTGAAACGTGGTTGAGTGATAAGGATGGACAAGAATATAATATGGATGGTTACACATTGTTCCGTAAAGACCGTATAGGTAAGAAGGGAGGTGGTGTTGCAGTATATGTAAAGGAAAACTTGCAGGCAAGGGAGCTTACTGATATAAGTAAAAGTACGGAAGCTATATGGGTAAAATTAGATGCTACAAACTCAAATAGCCTAATTGTCGGTGTTTGTTACAGAGCACCCAATGTAGCTGCTGAGGAAAGCAGATTGTTATACAGTGATATTAGGATTATGAGCAATAAAAATGATGTGGTAGTTATGGGTGATTTTAATCTACCGGGGATGCAGTGGGACATTGTTGCTGGCTCTTCTGAAAATGAACTTGAGATGGTGGAATTAGTACAGGATTGTTTTTTTACTCAGTTTGTTAACACCCCTACCAGGGGAGATGCCATTCTTGATCTTGTTTTGTCTAATAACCAGGACAGGATTGGTAAATTAGACGTTTTAGAACCACTTGACAGTAGCGATCATAACATGGTTAAATTTGAGGTTAAGTTTAGTGCCCGAAGAGCAAAGTCCAAATCAAAAATATATAATGTTAGGAAGGCTAACTTCAATTGTATGAGATTAAAACTAGAAACTGTGAACTGGATGGAGTTAAATAACAAAGCTGTTGAAGAGGCATGGGATTTTTTTAAAAGCACATTATTGCAAGTGCAAGAGGACTTCATACCTGTTTCCAGCAAGAATAAATCTAGGAAATTGCAACCTAGGTGGTTTAATAGGGAAATAAAGTAAGGAGGAAAAGGGCTTTGTTCCAGAGATGGAAAATAACTGATGATGACATAATAAAGCAAGAGTATCTAAATCTACAGGCTGAATTAAAAAATGACATTAGACGAGCTAAAAGGAATGTCGAAAGGAAGATCGCATTGGAGGCTAAGGATGACGTTAAAAGTTTCTTCCAGTATTTTAACCCTAAAAGAGCTCTAAAAGCTGAAATTACTAATCTGCAGGATAGTAAGGGTCTTATAATTGAAAACGACATTGGCATAGTAAATGAGTTCAATGATAGTTTTGCACGGGTATTCACTGTTGGGGACACTAGTAACTTACCAGTTCTTATTACTAATCCAACATCGTCTATAACTAATATATATATAACTGAAGCTAATGTTTTGCAAAGCCTAGCTAAGCTCAAAATAAATAAATCACAGGGCCCTGATGGCATCTTACCTATAGTGTTAAAAGAGATGAGGGATATTATTTGCCGACCCTTAACATTACTGTTTCAAAAATCCTTATCTGAAGGTGTGGTACCTTCTGATTGGAAGCATGCCAACATAACGCCCATTTTCAAAAAAGGGGATAGAAGTAATTTGTCAAACTATAGGCCAATCAGTCTAACTTGTATAACTGGTAAAGTTATGGAGGCTATAATCAAAGAGAAAATGGTAGATTACCTGGACTCAAATAACATTTTGAGGGATAGCCAGCATGGATTTAGGAGAGGTAGATCCTGTTTAACAAATCTGTTGGAGTTTTTTGAGGAAGCTACTCAGGAAGTTGATGATAAGAAGGCCTATGATGTCATCTACTTAGATTTCCAAAAGGCTTTTGATGTTGTTCCCCACAAGAGGCTCTCACTTAAACTCAAAGCGACAGGTATTTTAGGAACTGTAGCGACCTGGATTGATAACTGGTTAACGGATAGGAAGCAGCGAGTAGTTATAAGAGGCTCAATGTCACAGCAGGCCTGCGTTCATAGTGGGGTACCGCAGGGTTCAATTTTAGGACCACTTTTGTTCCTAATTTACATAAATGATATAGACACCAATATATACAGTAAACTGGTGAAATTTGCAGATGACACCAAGGTGGGTGGTGTAGCAGATACTGAACTAGCGGCTCAGCAGCTACAGCGGGATCTTAATTTAATTAGTGACTGGGCTGACACCTGGCAGATGAAATTTAACAAAGACAAATGTAAGGTACTCCATGTAGGGAGCAGAAATATAAAGTACAGGTATTTTATTGGACCTACTGAAATAAAGGTAGCTGATTATGAGAAAGACCTTGGTGTGTATGTTGATGCTTCCATGTTTCATTCTCGCCAGTGCGGGGAAGCAATAAAAAAGGCCAATAGGATGTTGGGGTATATCTCCAGGTGTGTGGAGTTTAAGTCAAGGGAGGTAATGCTAAGATTATACAATTCCTTGGTGAGACCTCACCTAGAATATTGTGTACAGGTTTGGTCACCATATCTTAAAAAGGACATAGCGGCCTTAGAAAAGGTGCAGCGTAGGGCCACAAGAATGATTCCTGGTCTTAGAGGAATGTCATACGAGGAAAGGTTATTTGAGCTAAATCTGTTCAGCCTCAAGCAAATTAGACTGAGGGGGGACATGATCCAGGTCTATAAGATTCTAACAGGTTTGGATGCTGTTCAACCGAATAGTTACTTCAGCATTAGTTCAAATACAAGAACTCGTGGCCATAGGTGGAAATTAGCGGGAGAACATTTCAAACTGGATTTAAGGAAGCACTTCTTTACACAGCGTGTAGTCAGAGTATGGAATAGTCTTCCTGATAACGTAGTGCAAGCTGAATCCTTGGGTTCCTTTAAATCAGAGCTAGATAAGATTTTAACAACTCTGAGCTATTAGTTAAGTTCTCCCCAAGCGAGCTCGATGGGCCGAATGGCCTCCTCTCGTTTGTATAGTTCTTATGTTCTTATGTTCTTATATATATATGTGTATGTATATATATATATATATATATATATATATTAGGGGTGGCACGGTTCACAAAACCCACGGTTCGGTTTGTATCATGGTTTTAGGGTCACGGTTTTCGGTTTTGTACGATTCTTGTTATTTTTTCTTTTAATCTTTAATACTCCAGAAATGTACTTCAGCATATGATATATAGCTTAATTATCCACAATTTAGGATACAGTATTAAAAAAGTTATATCATGTAATCATGCATAAACTGAATTTGACTTGACTTAAAGCACATTATTAAAATTATTAAACATTATTAATCCCAGAACAGTAATAAAATAAAAGTCTTGCCTTAACATAAATGCTAAAAGAATAGATCGCTTTAATCGCTATTACAGTTGGGTATGGGCACGCGGTCTTATTTAGAAAACATACAAAAAGAGACGCATATAATGTTTAATCATTCGTTTTGTATTTGTCCAGTCCACGGGGTTAATTTAATTGGGGATCGTTAAAATGATAGATCACCTATCTTGATTAAGCCTGATTCGGTTCGTTTCACGTTATATATATATAACATGAAAAAAATTGGTATTAATTATATTGAATGTTCTTGAGTAATCGATAAAATCAGTTTCTGTGTATGTACAAGACATCAATCCGTAATAGTGCAAAATATGTCCAGTTGATATGTCTAGTATGATCATCTGGCAATAGCCTGTATGTGTGTGTGTGGTCTGTGTGGTCAGACACTGTGCAATAAACAGAATTTTTAGGAACATGGCAAATGTTCACATTGCAGCATGGAAGCAGGCTCACTGTTACAACGCTGACCGGGAAAGCAGAGGCGAGGAGACCTAGGATCGGGGGAATGCGGGGTTTAATGAGCAAAAGGAACACAGACGAGCGGTAAAGCAGAATTACAATATAATGACCGGACTGGAGAAAGAAACGGAAACGCGGACTAAGGCCCAATCCCAATTCTATTTTCTACCCCTTTGCCTACCCCTCACCCCTTCCCCTTGCCCCTTGAAATGAAGTGGAAAGGGGTAGGGTTAAAAAATTTCCCCTAAGAAATGGGACACCACTACTACACTGTTATACGTCATCATCCATTGTCACTACCTCCTAACGTTACGTCAGAGGACATGCGCCGATGTTTATCACAAATTCCAAGATGTCGCCGTCAGCATCGTAGCATGTAAAGATTACTCACTCCCAAAGTTTTTTTGCGCCGTATTTGGACTTTAAAAACAGATGTTCGTTTTCACCTCGAAAACGTATGAGCCTTCGGGTTTCCTCAGCTGTCCCTATACAGAATATAATTTACAAAAATGTTGTCATGTTGCAATAAGTACGAATAGTGTAAGCACCATTCATTTACATGTACACATATGGCCATAAGCAAAACAAAACAACGCGTTACAACATGCAGTCAGTTACCGGGTAACGTTATATGACATAAAAATATATTTCCTAATATTGTGCAATCAGTGCTATCCGCAAGCAAACTTTAGCGATTTTTTTTCAAACTTTTCTTTACAGAACATCACCGTAAACACAAACACAAGATTGATGGTAATATACATGTAATGAAAAAATGTCATAAAAATCCTTATTAATGGCAAAAATTACTTAACATTTATGGGTCTGCTTGCTCGAGTGGGCAGCCATGTTGTAAATTTCTCTTAGCCCTTCGTTTGAAGTGAGGTCCCGAAAAATCTTCGTTTCGAGGGCTATCTAGCCCTTCCCCTTACCCCTACCTCTCCAATCAAAAGAGAATTGAGACACCCCTACCCCTACACGTGAACACGCCAAACGGAGGGGTAGGGGTAAGTGTAGGGTAAGAACTGGTAAGTTACTAGTGTCCTCGACAGTGAATGGAAACCGGAAGCGGACGCTGGCGCAAATTGGTTGCCGCTGCTTCTCGGTTTCTCCTTTCGCCGCTTACTGCCATTGTCTGCTACCTGCCGGCCTTCCTGTCACGCCACCGCTGAGAGCGCTGCCTACGCCGCTGCCGTGAGCACCTACTACGTCGTCGCCGAGAGCACTGCCAACGCTGCCGCAGTACGCACCTTCTACACCGCAACTAAGAGCGCTGCTAACGCTGCCGCTGCGAGCGCTGCCTACGCAGCTGCCGTGAGTACCTGCAATTTCTACGTCGCTGCCGTGAGCGTTGCCTACGCCGCCGCCGTGAGCGCTACTACGCTGCCGCCGAGTGCGCTGCTTGCGCCGCCGCCGAGAGTGCTGCCAAGGCTGCCGCCGTGAGCACTACTACGCCGCCGCCGAGTGCGCTGCGTCCGCCGCCGCCGAGTGCGCTGCGTCCGCCGCCGCCGAGTGCGCTGCCTGCGCCGCCGCCGAGAGCGCTGCCTACGCCGCTTCCCTGAACACCTACTACGCCGCCGCTGAATGCGCTGCCAGCGTTGCTGCCGTATGCGCTTCCAAGCTGTGCTCATCACACCATTGCTGAGAAAGATACCACTGGATCTGTTGCTGCTCTCCTCTGCTTTCACCGGCAATCATGTGGATAAGTATGCCGTTTGTCTGTGGTTTACTCGCTGCCTGGACTATTTTGTCCTTCATGGTTAACCCATCAGCAGCGATACTGCGATACACGGCTGCTGAGCTTCTGCAATTATGCCCCCAGTCCACAATTGTACCGTCAGTATTGTACCACTGTTTAGATATTCTTCGCTACCCTCGTCGGAAATACATCCATCGTGGTTCACGTAGGGGCTTTAGTGTTGATAACTCCAAGCTAATACCATCTATTTGGTCCTCTACTCGTCATCATTCTAAATTTGCTGGTGGGAAAGTTGACCGTAGGGTGCTGGCCAGCCTAGCCAGCTCGACAAAGGTCAACTCCAGAATGGACTGCAACAATGTCAATTTTGGTTTATTTAATACCCGCTCTCTCACGAGTAAGGGTCCCCTCCTTCAGGATGTCTTGGTTGATCGTAAATTGGATTTTCTTTGTCTTACTGAAACCTGGCAACAACCTGGTGACTTTTCACAACTTAATGACTGTACTCCACCGGGGTTTGCATATATTTGTCAGCCCCGTGAATTAGGAAGAGGTGGTGGTCTTGCGATAATTCACAGTAAAAAGTGGAACGTTTCAACGGTGCCCCCGCCTTCATATCGCTCATTTGAATCAATCACCATACAATTGAATGGGTCTACTCCGGTCATAGTCTGTACTGTCTACCGTCCGCCCAAGCCTAATAATGATTTTATAAATGAATTCTCTGCTTTTATTTCTTATCTTTCTTCACAATGTCCTAATGTAATAGTACTGGGTGATTTTAATATACACATGGATGATCCTAAATCTATTATGACCAAGGACTTTACATCTTGCCTTGATAGTGTTAGTCTACAGCAATACATTCATGTACCCACCCATTCTAAGGGTCATATATTGGATTTGGTCTGTTGCTCTGGTATCACACCTCGTAACTGTGAGGCGGTTGATTTTCCTGTTTCTGATCATAAGCTAATCACTTTTACTACTAGCTTAACTTTATATAAAAACAAACTGCCACGTGTTATGACATTTCGTAACGTTAAGTCTGTGGATCCTATTTTGCTTTGTAATGGTATTAGTAATCTTAATGTTAACAGTTCTTCTTCTACTGATGAATTGGTTTCCTTTTATAATAATGGTCTTCACACTCTTTTAGATAACCTAGCTCCTATAAAAACCCGGACTGTTTATTTTACTCATTCTGCTCCATGGTTCACATCAGAGCTCCGACAAATGAAATCAAAAGGTCGTCGTTTGGAACGTCTTCACAAGAAAACGGGGCTTGTTGTTCATAAAGATATGTACAAGGACCATATTATCAAATATAAGGATTGTATTTCTATTGCAAAATCCAATTATTATACTAGTTTAATTATGGCTGGTGAAGGGAACACCAGAGCTTTGTTTTCTTTAGTAAACTCTACTTTACGACCACCGGATATGTTCCCCCCGCATTTTTATTCCACTGAGAGTTGTAATTCCTTAATGCAGTTTTTTCTAGACAAAATAGGCAAGATTCATCAACAACTGATTACTAACACTCCTCTGAATTTGGCCTCACTGCCATTATTAACTCCTGTTTCTCATTCTCTTTCACATTTTAATCTTCCTTCCGTTATAGAAATATCCAACCTAATCCTAAAATTAAAGTCAACTACTTGTCAGCTTGACCCTCTCCCTACTACATTGGTGAAGGCCTGTCTACCTTCTCTGTCTCCTCTACTTACTTTCATTACTCACTCCTCTCTCACTACTGGTACTGTTCCTACATTGCTTAAATCAGCTATTATAACTCCAGTACTTAAGAAACCTGGTTCAGACCCCACTGATTTTCATAACCTCCGTCCCATTTCAAATTTACCCTTTCTTGCAAAAATTCTTGAAAAAATAGTTGCACTTCAGGTTCACACTCATTTGGCTAATAATAACCTTTACGAGAAATTTCAATCAGGTTTCCGTTCTTTCCATAGTACCGAAACTGCTCTGGTTAAAATATCTAATGATCTTCTTATGGCAGCTGATACTGGACTATTAACTATTCTTACTTTTCTTGATTTAAGTGCAGCATTTGACACCATCTCTCATGATATCTTACTTCAAAGACTAGCGTCTATCGGTATTACCGATACATCATTTAATTGGTTTAAATCTTACCTCTCTGATCGCACTCAGTACATTCAGATGGGATCTTTTAAATCCAGGTCTTGTTCAGTCACTACAGGGGTTCCTCAGGGTTCTGTCCTGGGGCCCCTTCTGTTTATCATATACTTGCTTCCTCTTGGTAATATTTTCCGCAAATTTAATATT
>NC_132804.1:39254430-39279430 GCF_048594095.1 Paramormyrops kingsleyae
CTGGAATTTGATGCAGCTGGAGTGGCTCCTTCTGCTGATGTGGTTTTGTGCTGTTACACACAGAGCAGGAACTGATCTAGTTTTCAATGTCCTGTGACAGAGATGGCCAGAAAACTATACCTCATGCTCGTCTTTTAGTGGCATCTGTGCCAGGATGCCCTCTGTGCATGATGTTGATGTATTCTTTTTGTATTGACTCTGGGATGACGGCTTTGGAGCCTTTCAGATTTACAGAATCATCAATTATTAGCTCATCCCTGAAAGGAAAATATGGACGAATGGCGTTAGGAAGGCAATGCGGCTTGCGCGGCCATCCGTGATTAATGAAAGCACTGAGAGTCTGTAGAGTCTTATCATTGGCCATGTGTTTCTTTAACTCCTCTAAACGTGAGGATGATATGCAGGTCACAGTCATCACTTCAAAACTATTGTCCTCTTCAAACTGTCGGATTGTAGAACTGCTGGGAGCTCGAGACAAAGTGTCAGCCAGATGCATTTGCTTTCCACTTTTGTATGTGAGTGTGATGTTGTATTTCTGAAGTCTCAGCAACATTCTTTGAATCCTTGCTGGTGCTGCATGTATGGGCTTCTTCAAAAGAGACCAAAGGCTGATGGTCTGTTTCTATGGTCACAGGTTTACCATAGATGTAATCATTAAATTTTGAGCATGCAAAAACAACTGCCAGCAGCTCCTTCTCTATCTGTGCATACCTGGTCTCAGTGTCAGTTAGTGTACGTGAAGCATAAGCTATAGGTTGCCCTTCCTGCAGGCATGCTGCACCAAGACCATACTGTGAAGCATCACATGTCAAAGTAACTGCCTTGCTGACATCATAGTAGGACAGAACAGGAGGATTGGACAAATGTTGCTTTAGTGCATCAAAAGCATTCTGATGCTGTGTGTCCCAAATCCACTCAGTGTCCTTGCGTATGAGCTGTCGCAAGGGAGCTGTCAGCTGACTAATGTTTGGAATAAATTTTCCAAGGTAATTAATCATTCCTAAAAATCTTTGCAAAGCTGGAACATCTGCTGGTGCTGGCATTTCACTGATCGCTTTAGTTTTGGAAGGATCGGCTTTAAGTCCTTCACTTGTAAAAACATGGCCAACATAACTGACTTGGTTCAGTCTGAATCGACACTTCAGGGGATTAAGTCACAGGTTAACTTCCTTGGCACGATTGAGTACTTTCCTCAAGTTGTCATCATGCTCTGCCACAGTTCTGCCACCAATAAGTATGTCATCAACAATAATAGCGCAGGGAAATCCTGCAAAAATCTGTTCCATTTAACGCTGGAACACCTCACTAGCTGAGTTGAGGCCAAACGGCATGCGACCAAAGCATGTGCTGAATGTAGTTAGCACTGAGGACTGATGATCAAGTGTAACCTGCCAAAAGGAGTTCAGAGAATACAGTAGCATTTGACATAAGCGCAGCTACTTCTTCTACAGTCCACATAGGGTAGTGAGGCCTTTTCAGAGCAGTGTTCAAATCTCTTGGATTAATACATATTCTGATCTCATCAGACCCCTTTTTATTAGTTGCCACCATAGATGACACCCAATCCGTTGGCTCAGAGACTGGAGTGATAACACCTATTTTTTTGCATCCTGTCCAGCTCAGCTTTGACTCTGTCCTTCATAGTCAAAGGAATGCAATGTGCTGGACGCACAACTGGGCTGATGGCAGGGTCAAGCATCATATGATATGTGACAGGCAGCTTCCCAAGCTCATCAGAGAAAAGGTCACCATATTCTTGTAGAATCTGCTGTGACAGGTCATCCCCAGTAATGCCTAACTGGTGAACATCCTTGCTAAATGATACAAGTCCCATTTTCGTACAAGCACTTATCCCTAACAGTGGCAGAACATTTTCATTAATAACAAAAAATGACAATGTATACGGCTGTCCTTGAAGGAAGCACTGCATCTTAGCCACGCCCAGAGTTTTAATTCTGTTCCCACCATAAGCAACAAGGTTCACAGTCTGAACACATGGTCTTATTTGTTCATCAATCATTATGGAATCAAATGTCTTTTTTGAGATCACATTGCACTTGGCACCTGTGTCTACTTTCATTTCTACCAAAATGCCATTAACTTGCAGGGTGACAAAAGCCTCATCCTTGTCTTTCATATTTACATCAGTTGAATGGACAGACTTTGAGTGTTATGCCATCAACATAAAATGTTTCATCAGCACTATCAACAGGATCAGGTTCTATCTGATGGACAGTCCTTCTAAATCTCTGCATGTTCTGAGCAGATTGTTTGGACTTGCAGCATTTCTTAAAATGATTCCACTTTTTGCAGGCATGACATTGTTGACCAAAAGCTGGGCATTTATTTCTCATGGCTACATGAGCACCACCACAATTGTTGCAGTTGACAATATTTTGTGGCCCCAATTTATCAGATTGATATTTCATTTTGTTGGCACCCATGTGATTTTTTACGAATTTAGGCACAATTACATCAACATTTGCAGCAGGATGTTGGGGAGTAGCATGAGTTTTATTATGCTCCTCAGTCATCTCATGAATTTGACAAATGGAGATTGCTTTTGCTAGTGTTAAATCACTGTCACGCAGCAATACCTTTCTCAAACTATCATTGTTAATGCCACAAACTAGCCTGGTCTCTAATGAGTTCTCCACTCAGATCGCCAAATCTGCAGCTCTTTGCTTTGATCCTCAGATCACTGACATAAGATTCAATTGACTCACCACCCTTTTGATTCCGTGTGTTGAACTTGTGTCTTTCCATCGTAACGTTAGTTTGAGGACTACATATCTCTCTGAACTTCCTCTTAAGGCACTCAGGATCCTCTTTCGATTCCGCCGGGAAAAGCACTTGTCCTCTGTCGCCGGGCTCCCTCACTTCTGGCGCATATACAAATGATCGTTCACGTTCGATAGCCTCTGGTCCCGCCAAGTTAAGAAGGATGTAAGCCTGTGTTCGCAATGGCTTGTCAGAGTGTGAAAATATCATTCTTGCTCAAAGATGCGCCAGTTCTCGGCGATATTACCATCAAAAACAAGCGGGTCGGGTCTCCGGAATCCATCCGCCATGGTCACTGTCGTTTAGCCGGCAAGATAAATTCAGCGAGTATTAGTTTGTTGGTCAAAGGAAAAAAATAACTGCAGAACACCGTGGGCACCGCTTCTGACACCATGTTGTTTGTTCAGCATGATGGTAAACAAACAATTCGCCTAACCTTGGAACATAGTTTATTAACTGACAGAGAATAACGTAACATAATGAACGTGCATCCTGCATATACCTGTATCATTTTTACACGTGTTCCCCTGCTCACTCTAGTGCGCATGTGTGTAGATCGCTCCATCCAAGTACGGTACACATAGTAGGACAATAATCACCAACATTAAAACGGTGACTTGTCTACAAACTGTATATGGTTATTTTTTATACAAATCAATTCAGGGGAAACAAAAAATGTATGTGTTCAGGGTTGCAAACTCTCACGGGTTTGGGTAACACGCTTTCAGACTCTCACGCAAGAAATCTTATGGCAAATCTAAATTATTCCATTATGAACTTAGACTTAGCTGCATCAAAAACGTAAGGGCAGTTCGCAAACCCTACAGACTATTTACATGGTAATAAAACTCTTACATACACGTAAATGCATGTGCAGACTCGTCTCAAACAGAAAGCCTCACTCCAGGCAGCTGACCAATGATTTGACTGAAGCAACTTATCATTCCTTTGCCTTGTTGCTCTGACAAATATAAAACGGAGAAAAAACATTATTTTTATTATATTACTTTTTTATACACTCACCTAAAGGATTATTAGGAACACCATACTAATACGGTGTTTGACCCCCTTTCGCCTTCAGAACTGCCTTAATTCTACGTGGCATTGATTCAACAAGGTGCTGAAAGCATTCTTTAGAAATGTTGGCCCATATTGATAGGATAGCATCTTGCAGTTGATGGAGATTTGTGGGATGCACATCCAGGGCACGAAGCTCCCGTTCCACCACATCCCAAAGATGCTCTATTGGGTTGAGATCTGGTGACTGTGGGGGGCGTTTTAGTACAGTGAACTCATTGTCATGTTCAAGAAACCAATTTGAAATGATTCGAGCTTTGTGACATGGTGCATTATCCTGCTGGAAGTAGCCATCAGAGGATGGGTACATGGTGGTCATAAAGGGATGGACATGGTCAGAAACAATGCACAGGTAGGCCGTGGCATTTAAATGATGCCCGATTGGCACTAAGGGGTCTAAAGTGTGCCAAGAAAACATCCCCCACACCATTACACCACCACCACCAGCCTGCACAGTGGTAACAAGGCATGATGGATCCATGTTCTCATTCTGTTTACGCCAAATTCTGACTCTACCATTCGAATGTCTCAACAGAAATCGAGACTCATCAGACCAGGCAAAATTTTTCCAGTCTTCAACTGTCCAATTTTGGTGAGCTCGTGCAAATTGTAGCCTCTTTTTCCTATTTGTAGTGGAGATGAGTGGTACCCGGTGGGGTCTTCTGCTGTTGTAGCCCATCCGCCTCAAGGTTGTGCGTGTTGTGGCTTCACAAATGCTTTGCTGCATACCTCGGTTGTAATGAGTGGTTATTTCAGTCAAAGTTGCTCTTCTATCAGCTTGAATCAGTCGGCCCATTCTCCTCTGACCTCTAGCATCAACAAGGCATTTTCGCCCACAGGACTGCCGCATACTGGATGTTTTTCCCTTTGCACACCATTCTTTGTAAACCCTAGAAATGGTTGTGCGTGAAAATCCCAGTAACTGAGCAGATTGTGAAATACTCAGACCGGCCCGTCTGGCAGCAACAACCATGCCACGCTCAAAATTGCTTAAATCACCTTTCTTTCCCATTCTGACATTCAGTTTGGAGTTCAGGAGATTGTCTTGACCAGGACCACACCCCTAAATGCATAGAAGCAACTGCCATGTGATTGGTTGATTAGATAATTGCATTAATGAGAAATTGAACAGGTGTTCCTAATAATCCTTTAGGTGAGTGTATGTTTTTTAAATAAGACCATGCCCATACCCAACTGTAATAACGATTAAAGCGATCTGTTCTTTTAGTATTTGTGTTCAAGCGAGGCTTTCATTTTATTACTGTTTATTACTGGTATTAAGATTAATTTCACAAGATTAATCTATGGAAAATCAATGAGCACAAAAACATATGACAAACACGACTGTATTATGGATTTTACGGCACTTCTGGGGGTCACAGTATTACCAACAGTCTCATTGTTGTTTTGATGGGTTATATGCTAATGTGATTTCCCATTAACAAAAACAAAAGGTGTGATACGCTGAAGTATATTGCAGCTGGTGTTTAAAAGGAGGTCGCCGGTTCTATTGATGATAGGACCTTTCTGAAACAATCTCGGACCATGAAATAGGAAGGCAATTCACTTATAGCTCAGTCGCGGAATCAGTATTTTTTCCACACCGCGAACGCAACAATTTCTTCACATTTGCTGTTTGTGGGCGTGTATTCCGTCGCCTCAGGCCACTTCTGATTGGTGAGCATGACTGTCACATAAGGAGCACGGCGCTTGTGATTGGTGAGAACGACTGTCATATAGGAAGCATGGTATGAGTTTAGAAAACTATTCTCACAACAGTTTTAAATCCTGGGTCCGACGTGATGTATAATGTAAGTCCTAAATCGCAGCCTTTGCCAATTGCTAATCGCGTTGTTTCAAATCGCGATTTCGATTTGAAATCGATAAATCGTTCAGCCCTATGTGTTGGTCATGCTAACACACTACAAAGTGGATGGAAACATTAAAATGAATGGTAATTAATTGAGAAGGGCAAGGAAAGTAGGAGGTAGAGGTTACAGATAACTAGCTACAATTGGGAACACTTTGTCTGCTAATATATGCTTAAAACAGCAACCCTTTACACACACACACACACACACACACACACACACACACACACACACACACACACACATATTAGTACTACATAAAAATTTATTTATTTCAGGATGAAAAAGGATGCAGAAAATGTTTCCCATGGAACAGGCAATCATGCCACATTATGGGATGTGCCCTGACATTTGTAATTTTATATTCTTGCATTTGCAAAAACCCAGATAAGTATCTAATTAAAGTTCCTTTGCCAGTGTCATCTTATAAAAAGCACTGAAGCAACCACAAAGGATGTCATTCAATTCCACAAACTTACGGTAACATTTGATACTGTATTGTATGTCAGTACTATAAAATGTCATTTTATTTTTCCATTAGAACTACCATTGTGCTTGCATCATATCAAAATCCATATAGTATGACAGGCAAGCGAAGCATTCACAGATTATTCATCTAAACCTAAATGTGAAAACCATTTAACCAAAGGGATAAGAAAGTAATCAGTCAGGTTGGCTGAAGTGCAGAAAAGCAAAGGCGAAAAAAACCACAACCAAACATATTCACAAATGTGTGTTTCAATCTTGTCAGTTTAAATATTCTGTTTACAACTGGTATAGGAATTATAAAACTGCACAATCATTAAAAGGAAAAATTTCAGATTCACATGTAGTAGCATTGGATGGATGGACAGAAGGACAAATTAGCATTGGCATGGTGGCTCAGTGAGCAGTACTGCTGCCTCACACCTCCAGGACTGGAGGGGTTTGAGTCCCATCATTGAACTTGAAAGGCAAGGAAACCACCTATGGCCCAGATTCACAGAGAAGCAAAATTGAAGGGGGAGGTAAGTAAGGTACAGTTGTGTTCAGAATAATAGCAGTGTGTCTAAAAAAGTGAATAAAGCTGAAAATTCTTATAATAGTTTTTATTTCCATACAAGCAAATGCATTGGGAGCACTACAATTCTAATCCAAATCAAAACAAGAGAAATTCATCACATTTGTGTTATTCTTTTACAGAAAGGGAAGGAAAGGGAATATTAGGCTTTTCAAAAAAAATAGCAGTGTCCACATTCTTCTTCACAAACTGAAAGATTCACCGTATGAACTGAAAAATGTTTTAAGATTTTGCTTTCCTTTGAATCATTGAACTAATTAGTTGTATAACCACTGCTTCTCAGAACTGCTGCACATCTGTGTTGTAGGGAGTAGACCAACTTCTGGCACCTGTGAACAGGTATTCCAGCCCAGGATGATTGGACTACAGTTCTTCGGCATTTCTTGGTTTTGCCTCAGAAACAGCATTTTTGATGTCACCCCACAAGTTTTCTATTGGATTAAGGTCCGTGGATTGGGCTGGCCACTCCATAACATCAATCTTGTTGGTCTGGAACCAAGATGTTGCTGGTTTACTGGTGTGTTTGGGGTCGTTGCCTTGTTGAATCACCCATTTCAAGGGCATTTCCTCCTCAGCATAAGGTGACATGACCTCTTCAAGTATTTTGAGGTATTCAAACTGATCCATGATCCCTGGTATGTGATAAATAGGCCCGCCACCGTAGTATGAGAAACATCCCCAAATCATGATGTTTGCGCCACCATGCTTCACTGTCTTCGCAGTGTACTGTGGCTTGATTTCAGTGTTTGGGGGTTGTCTGACAAACTGCCTGTGGCCACTAGACCCAAAAAGAACAATCTTGCTTTCATCAGCCCCACAAAATGTTGCGCCTTTTCTGTTTAGGCCAGTCAATGTGTTCTTTGGCAAATTATAACCTCTTCAGCACGTCTTTTTTTTCAGCAATGGGATTTTGTGGGGGCTTCTTGCCGATAGCTTGGCTTCACATAGGCGTCATCTGATTGTAACAGAAATCACAGGTAACTTTAGTCCTTCTTATGCTACGTTCACACCGCGAGCGTCAAAGACGCCAGCCGTCGCTCCCACCGCCCTGAACGTGACACTAGCCAACGCCGGAGACGCTCTCTGACGTCATAGTGTGGGCGGGGACAAGGCCACTCAGAATGCCAGGCTCAGAACTTTTTAAGGGGGCCGCAAAACAAACAAACGTGTAGCTTATATCTTTGCGCCGACTCCTGATAGGACATAATTTGTCAAATAAATATTGTTGTGAGCCAGTTATTTGCATTCCCGCTTAAAATCAAGCGTTCTGGAGGGAAAGTGTTACCTATAAATAGTGTAGCGCTTCTTTTCAAATTTACCTTCTCACAATGGATGATCACCAAGTAGTTGCCTGTGCTTTATGTTTCTTTAGTTAACATAAATAGTACTTAAAATGTATCACGACAGTTCTACTAAAACACATAATTATGTTTTGACAAACACTAATTTCGTTTTCTTCCACGTCTTTTAGGTTTTGTTTGTCATTTTAAAGCATTTGCGATCATTTTAGCTGAGCAGCCTATCGTTTTCTGCGCTTCTTTATATGTTTTACCCTCTCCAATCAACTTTTTAATCAAGGTACGCTGTTCTTCTGAACAATGTCTGGAACAACCATTATACTCAATTTCAGAGAGAAATGCACTATAACCAGCATGTACAACATTTGCTGCCTTCCTTACTTAAATAAGGCCCATAATTGGCACCTGGTTTTTCACAGAACGAATGACCTCACTAATTGAACTTCACACTGCTATTATTTTGAACACGCCCCTTTCAATTAATGATTCAATTACACAGAATCAGCAGCATGCATGTCATGACTGTTGAGTCTGTTGGTTTTCCATTACTCTACTACACCTACTAGTAAATTATTTGCCATGTAGAAATATAATTACCAAAAACAGTGATTGATCAGTTTAGTGAAGTTGGACTTCTATTATTTTGAACACAACTGTATGTGTTTACTGTAGTCCTGCATTGAGAACATAAAGTACACTATACTGCCAAATGTATTGGGACACCTGCCCTTTACACACATCCCATTCTTAATACATAGGTTTTAATATGGAGTTGGCCTATCCATTGCAGCTATAACAGCTTCAGCTTTTCTGGGAAGGCTGTCCACATGGTTTAGAAGTGTGCTTATGGGAATTTCTGACCATTCTTCCAGGAGAGCATTTGTGAGGTCAGGCACTGATATTGGATGAGAAGGCCTGGCTCGCAGTCTCCGCTCTAATTCATCCCAAAGGTGTTCTATCGGGTTGAGGTCAGGGCTCTGTACAGGCCAGTCAAGTTCCTCCACAACAGACTCGCTCATTCATGTCCATATGGACCTTGCTTTGTTCACTGGTGCGCAGTCATGTTGGAACAGGAAGGGGCCATCCCCAAACTGTTCCCACAAAGTTGGGAGCATGAAATTGTCCAAAATGGCTTTGAATGCTGCAGCATTAAGAATTCCTTTCACTGGAACTAAGGAGCCAAGCCCAGCCCCTGAAAAACAATCCCACACCATAATCCTGCTCCATAAAACATACACTTGACACAATGCAATAAGGCAAGCATCGTTCTCCAGGCAACTGTCAAACCCAGACTTGTTCATCGGATTTCCAGATAGAGAAGCGTGATTTGTCACTCTAGACAACACGTCTCCACTGCTCTAGAGTCCAGTGGTGGCATGCTTTACATCACTGCATCTGACGCTTTGCATTGCATTTGGTGATATAAGGCTTGGATGCTGCTGTTCAGCCATGGAAATCCATTCCAAAATTGGAAGGTCTCTAGCAATTGATGCTGCAGACAGTTGGTGACTTCTGCACACTGTACGCCTCAGTTAAGTGGCCAACCACTTTGTGGCTGAGTTGCTGTTATTCCCAATTGTTTCCACTTTGTTATAATACCACTAACAGTTGACCATAGAATATTTAGTAGCAAAGAACATCTCACGAATGGACTTATTGTACAGCTGGCATCCTATCACAGTACCACGTTTGAATTCACTGAGCTATTCAGAATGACCCATTCTTTCGCAAATGTTTGTAGAAGCAGTCTGTATGCCTAGGTGCTTGGTTTTATATACCTGTGGCTATGGAAGTGATTGGAACTCCTGAATTCAATGATTTAGAGGGGTGTCCCTATACTATTGGCAATATAGTGTAAATTGAATTGATTTTAAAAATTACATATACAAAATTATATTGTAGAGAACCAAGTCTATAATACGCATACTTGACATATGCCAGAAGTGACAAGGATACAAAGCATAATACTAATACACTCACCTAAAGGATTATTAGGAACACTATACAAAGTCATTTGCATTTGCAAGTCATTTCTTTCCTTATAAATATTGCAATATTTATTCTTAAAATTCTTATAATATTATACATCTCTAGTCCATTATTTGTCACTGTAAAAAATATAAATAAGAAAAGGGACAGGAAAATATAGAGAATCAATTTACCTAATTTGAATGCATCTACATAAATTTCTACATGGACAAAATTAGTTTTCACTGTTTATGGTACAATATGTCCATAGAATGACACCATTCTACTTTAAAAATTCCCCAATAACAATGAATAACTCTACAACCAACCTATAAATTGTTCGATTGTAAAAAGATACAAAAGGCATGTGAGTGGAAGGCAGATTTTACTGGCACCTTTGTGAAATGAAAAAAATGAAAAACAGAGACCCACATCTCACACACAACCAGACAAATGCTGTAGGAATGTGTTACATGGTAACTCATTCTTTTCTGGCATGGTGTTTGACTATAATGTGTTACAAAACTGAAATGGAGGACTAGAGATAAGTCACACCCAACTACAGAAGTTATTGTCATTAGACATTGACACGAAATGTATAAATTTTGATTTGCACAGAAAAGTAGGATGGGGGGAAAAAAAATTATATATATACATATACACACATACATATATATACATATACATATATATACACATATACACTCACCTAAAGGATTATTAGGAACACCATACTAATACGGTGTTTGACCCCCTTTCACCTTCAGAACTGCCTTAATTCTACGTGGCATTGATTCAACAAGGTGCTGAAAGCATTCTTTAGAAATGTTGGCCCATATGGATAGGATACCATCTTGCAGTTGATGGAGATTTGTGGGATGCACATCCAGGGCACGAAGCTCCCGTTCCACCTAGGGATGGCACGGTTCATGAAAAAAAACCGAACCGAACGGTTCGCTTGTCTCGGTTCGGAGCATGCATGCGTCGCACGGTTCGACGGTTCATGACATGCGCAATGTAGCCTCGTGCCCCGTATGTGACGTCAGTGTGTTTCCCTTTCGCGCGAAAGAATCGGCTATATGCACAGAGCGTTGTGACGTAGTTCCGGTAAAAGTTCAGCCAGCTAAGTAATTTCCGGTAGCCTTTCGTTTGCTGCGTTTAGCTCGTGTTTTCGGCGTTACCACCGTCTCTGAAGAAAACGTTTAAATTTCAGTCAACCGATAGCACAACATCTGAACACTGTTGTGCACCTTTGTTGTGTGACTTTATTTAATGTGCGGTTAGGCACTTTGTTAAAGAAAATTAAGTTAAGTTAAGTTAAGTTAAGTTATCTGTGACAAAGCACTCCAGTGAGTGTCATGCCTCGATCGTCCGCTCTTTCCGTGTGCCACGCCCCCTCGTTAACCCTGTGTGGGTTCGCCGTGTTTACCAGCTGTTCCTGATTGTTGTCAAATTTGTCATTACTCCATTGTATTTAGTCCGCGTTTCCGTTTCTTTCTCCAGTCCGGTCATTATATTGCAATTCTGCTTTACCGCTCGTCTGTGTTCCTTTTGCTCATTAAACCCCGCATTCCCCCGATCCTAGGTCTCCTCGCCTCTGCTTCCCCGGTCAGCGTTGTAACAGTGAGCCTGCTTCCATGCTGCAATGTGAACATTTGCCATGTTCCTAAAAATTCTGTTTATTGCAGTGTCTGACCACACAGACCTACAGGCTATTGCCAGATGATCATACTAGACATATCAACTGGACATATTTTGAACTATTACAGATTGATGTCTTGTACATACACAGAAACTGGATTTTAATCAAGATAGGTGATCTATCATTTTAACGATCCCCAATTAAATTAACCCCGTGGACCGGACAAATACAAAACGAATGATTAAACATTATATGCGTCTCTTTTTGTATGTTTTCTAAATAAGACCGCGTGCCCATACCCAACTGTAATAGCGATTAAAGCGATCTATTCTTTTAGCATTTATGTTAAGGCAAGACTTTTATTTTATTACTGTTCTGGGATTAATAATGTTTAATAATTTTAATAATGTGCTTTAAGTCAAGTCAAATTCAGTTTATGCATGATTACATGATATAGCTTTTTTAATACTGTATCCTAAATTGTGGATAATTAAGCTATATATCATATGCTGAAGTACATTTCTGGAGTGTTAAAGATTAAAAGAAAAAATAACAAGAACCGTAAAGAACCGAAAACCGTGACACTAAAACCGTGATACAAACCGAACCGTGGGTTTTGTGAACCGTGCCACCCCTAGTTCCACCACATCCCAAAGATGCTCTATTGGGTTGAGATCTGGTGACTGTGTGGGCCATTTTAGTACAGTGAACTCATTGTCATGTTCAAGAAACCAATTTGAAATGATTCGAGCTTTGTGACATGGTGCATTATCCTGCTGGAAGTAGCCATCAGAGGATGGGTACATGGTGGTCATAAAGGGATGGACATGGTCAGAAACAATGCTCAGGTAGGCCGTGGCATTTAAACGATGCCCAATTGGCACTAAGGGGCCTAAAGTGTGCCAAGAAAACATCCCCCACACCATTACACCACCACCACCAGCCTGCACAGTGGTAACAAGGCATGATGGATCCATGTTCTCATTCTGTTTACGCCAAATTGTGACTCTACCATTTGAATGTCTCAACAGAAATCGAGACTCATCAGACCAGGCAACATTTTTCCAGTCTTCAACTGTCCAATTTTGGTGAGCTCGTGCAAATTGTAGCCTCTTTTTCCTATTTGTAGTGGAGATGAGTGGTACCCGGTGGGGTCTTATGCTGTTGTAGCCCATCCGCCTCAAGGTTGTGCGTGTTGTGGCTTCACAAATGCTTTGCTGCATACCTCGGTTGTAACGAGTGGTTATTTCAGTCAAAGTTGCTCTTCTATCAGCTTGAATCAGTCGGCCCACTCTCCTCTGACATCTAGCATCAACAAGGCATTTTCGCCCACAGGACTGCCGCATACTGGATGTTTTTCCCTTTGCACACCATTCTTTGTAAACCCTAGAAATGGTTGTGCGTGAAAATCCCAGTAACTGAGCAGATTGTGAAATACTCAGACCGGCCCGTCTGGCACCAACAACCATGCCACGCTCAAAATTGCTTAAATCACCTTTCTTTCCCATTCTGACATTCAGTTTGGAGTTCAGGAGATTGTCTTGACCAGGACCACACCCCTAAATGCATTGAAGCAACTGCCATGTGATTGGTTGATTAGATAATTGCATTAATGAGAAATTGAACAGGTGTTCCTAATAATCCTTTAGATGAGTGTATATCAGTGTCATGATTTCATATTTCGGTACAGCTTAATTAATTTGGTTCTCAAAGACGAATCAATAAATAATTCAAATTTCAGCATTACTTCCTAACTACTAATGTATAGGGTATATTTGTACGCTCATTCTTTAGTCACAGCATATGCAAGCTATGGAACAACTAAAATTGAAAAAAAAAAATTATTACTTTGGTAGACTTTTTTTGTTTCATGCAAAACAATGCTATTACAGAAATGTATCTTCCACAATTTTGCATCTGCCATTTTGGAAAGAATTGACTAAATAATAATGCCCAACAAGAACACTACTCAGAACAAAAAAAAAAAAAAAAAAAACATTCGGTAGCACTACCCCATGAATCAGCAATTGTAAAAGTATCTGAGCAACTTACAGTAAGTAATTTGAGTAAAAGTGCATAATTTTATTACAATGGAAGACACTTAAAATTGTTAACCAGTTGTTATTTTGTACTTTTGCTTAAAATTTTTACTTATTAGCCTAATTCAACTTTTAGTTATTGCTTGAGGCATTGCTATTTCAGTGTAACAATGTATTGGAAAGGAACTATCAGTCTCCCAGCTACCAAATAAGAAACGGAAATGCAGTTTTGGAAGTATCACTGCTGTAGTGTCACATGAAGTCAATCAGAGCATAAATGTAACAGTCACAGTTTTTCCTTTTCAAACAGCCCTCATGTTCCATTAGTCAGTCAGTTATGTTTGTGTTTCATAATGGAAACACATAGTCACTATTTCACAAGCCTTACATAAGATGGCAGCATCAGAAGAAAATAGGTTTGCAGTATAGCGTCTGTTCATCAATATTAGGCCTGCAACAACTGATCAATAACACTGATAATAATCAGTAATGAAATTTGTTGACAAATTTTGTCATTGACTGGTTGCATTTTTAGTGGTTTTCTCCAAAAATAGTGCAGAATGATATCACCACCAAGCAATGTGAAATGGGTAAACTTTTATGAACAGTTGGAAAGCTGTTACTAAGCTTGGGCAGTATTATGGTAATGCAGTATACCATGGTATTTTGAAATCTTGACAACATTAGCCTCCTCCCCCTTACCCCCAGTTCAACAAATTGGCATGATTTCAAAATACTGAAATAGTGCTGCTTTAGAAAATACCTTCAAAACACAGGTTACAGCAGTATAATTAGTACAAGAACAATTGTTTGCCATTTTCGTCCTGTAAACAGATTCTTTACAACAACAATGATTATTGTAACAGTAAAAACAGTATTTAATGTAATTTTTTAAATTAAGCATTTACACTTTTCTTTAAACCTTGTGTTTTGGTCCAAATACTTCATTGGTTGATCGCCAGATCACATGATTAATAGAACAAAATAACTGTCTTTTTTAGCCCTAATCAATAGTCATTGAACTAGCTGGTAGTTTATACTATGCACTCATTTAAAATCAAAAGATGAAAAGCAGTAATGTCCTGAGCTTAAAATTTCCCAACAAAACATTTCATCTCCAAAAAAAAAAAAAAATGCAGTAGTCTAAGAATGCTACCAAACAAGTGTAGGCAATCAATGGTGTTTCACCACCAACAGACAAAAGCCAGTATAAGCTCTCCAGAGTGTAAACCACCTTCTTTTCAACTCAATTTGTTGTACCATTCCTTTCTCTAGTTGTGTAAATCGAATGACTAACAGGAGGCTCTTTGACTGTGCTGGTAGTTATGGGTGGGGGTTTGGAGGACTCAGTACCTCTTCTCTACTTGCCAGTTCCTGCTCCTTCCCTGGCCCACAGTCCCTCCCCTCTGCTCATTGCAGCCCAGGCAGAGTAACTGTTTGTCTATGTGCCCAGGCACAAAGGGCCACTCCCAAGGGGTGTGTGGGCTTTAACTAGATTTAGAAATTATTCCATGCTGTCAGCCACTAAATGAAGGGGCGCATGCAAGGAAGAAAACGGAAGCCCAGCCCGAGAGAGAGAGAGAAAAAAAAGAGGAAGCATAAGGAGAATAAGACAGAGTCAGAAAGGAAATGAGATGGAGGGGTGAGGGGGGAGGAATTTGACGACTGCAGGCTTTCAATTGCTTGAATCCCTCTAATAGTAGATGACAAAGAATTCAGTTTGTACTGATGTTGTTTGTTAAGACATTACACACACATAAAAAGTTCACTTAATTTTTCATTCTAATTTTAAAGGATCCCCAGTGCCCAGTGGAAATTTATTTCCCAGAGTATGTGCCACCTCTTTCCCCATACCTCACATCTCTGGTGCAACTCAACAAAACTGCAGAGTATACTTTCATAGAGCATTAGTGAGATTTAAACATTAAAGAGTTATAACTACAGAAGCTGAAACCATTTCACCAATTTATCTGTTAAAAGCAATAGGACATAGATGTTTAAAAATTACAAAATAAAAATAGTAAGTGTGGGAATTTTCACACAATATACTGCATTTGTAGGTATCGACTGTGATTGTTTTAACCAGCCATTTAAATCACAGTATCTGTGGAGTTCCCAGCATAAATGAAGAAGTAATGTTCTATGAACCCTGGTTTTTGACCATTTTATAGTACTACAGAACTGTTCCTTTTCTGACTTAATTCTGAAGCGACTAGGTGGTATTGTTACGATACTGCTGCCAGTTGTTTGTAGAGCCAAATAACTAATGGGAAATGTCATGCAAGGAGATACATGCTCACTCTGATTTGGTTTATTGAATTTAATCTTGTCTCTGGCCAACTTCCCTATGTTACTGAAAATTGACTGTAGCAGCAGGATGAAGCTGATTGTCACTTTACTGGGCCAATCAATGTTCGGGCATCTGAACTCACCAAAGTAGGAAAGACCTTCAAAGAAATGCCAACAGCAAGGGCTAAGTAAACCTGGCCAGCTGAATACTATGCTTGCACAGAATCACTGGCTATAAGGACTTTGAAACTGTTGTAAATTATTTTAGTTTTAAAGGAAGTGAAATTGCTTTCTGGCTACTATTCCATTTTAAAAATAAAAATATAATTTAGACCACCAGAAACTGCTGCTGTTTCAGCCTCTGGTAAATCTGCCACACACTTGTTGGAGGCAGAATTAGAAAAATTGTGTTCTGCTTTATAAAACACGTAAGAGCATTTGTCAAGCTCACCTGTAAATCTCACCCAAAAGCTTTGAAATAAAGCAAGCTCCGGTTTACTTTTAATGAAACTGGCCACTTCAGTGATATAAATTCAGGTAATTGGAGGCTTGGGTCCTGAAAGTGGGCTTAATCAAATCAAATGCTGTAAGTTACAGGCAGAGTCACCATAACCCGAAACCACCTAGAATACAAGCTGTTTCACTTGTACACTAGGAAATGCAACCCACCTGCAGTAATGCCTGAAACACACAGTGTGCTCTGTGAAGAACCATTAGTTATTAGTAATTAAGTAAATTAGTGCAGGCCAGCAGCAGTTTGCTCACACTATATTTGAAAATAGGAATAAAAAGCACACTAACAAATGGAAATAAAAAAAAAAGTTACATTTTGCACCTCCCAAAATCTTAATAGCAAGATCATTATATAAAGTCATTTTATAAACATAACCAAACAAAACTCAAACTGAGACTCAAAACTCAAACTTAATATGTTGCTTATATAAATTTATATAAAACACCAGTTTGTCTATCTGCAATTTGAACTGATAGCCCCGATGTGCTGAACCAGTATTTGGTACTTTAGTCTCTTTTGGAATATAAAAGTAAGAAGAAAAAATCCCACTGGTTGATCTAATCCATGTTTGTCATTGATTGGTGAACTTCAAATTTCAAGTTTGTTATATTCACTTTTCATAATTATTATACCATATGCGTAATGATCATACTCAAGAATATTTTGGGCACTATCTAGCTACTTTACTCACTGAATGCTGAAATATTAACACAGTGAAGTTTTTCTTACTGTTAGCAGCTTTCAAGAGAAAGGTTGTGCCACAATTCACAATGTATACTTTCGTCCAAGCACCCTGGACATGGGTTGTTATGAATGCAAAAAAAATACATTAACCTCTTCACTATCAACACTGGAAACAGTCTGGAAATGCTGGACAGCCATGATCTTTCATATTTTCTAAACCCAGAAAAGGAGCACAGCAGGAAAAACCTTTGTATACTTTGCCAATAAAAGCTGTAAATTTATTATAATTCACAATGAAATGAAAATTCATAGTAGAAATCCAAGGTTTTTATTCTCCGATTAGGGACACAAGAAAAAAAGGCACTGAAAAAGTTACATACTTTTCAGTTAGGTGTATTCTCCCCTCATCAATGCAGACACACCCACCGTACTTATGCTGAAAAAGGTGCAGGCGTGCAAGAAGTATAATTAATTCATCAAGCAAGAAAAGGGGGTTATGTCCTCAATGATTTTGGCAGCAAGTAAAATGTGGAGCATGAACTATTTAATTTACCCTGTGAAACTAATTGAAATATGCAGAAACACTTATTTTGAAAACATATTTTGATCATTTTCCCAAACGTGAGAATCATTCAACAAAGGATAAAATGTTACAGTGAATTACAGTGTTTGAGTGTCGAGCAACTGACATAACTTGAACTTATCAGGAATATTAAAATGATGTAATTTATACCTTTGATTTAATGATCCCTCAACCATTTTCCCCAAAAAGACACTACCATTTCAGTTTAAAAGTCAATTAAAGACTAGATATAACATTGAATGATCATCATTTCTTCAATAGTTTTGTATTGTCAATTGTTTTACTCCATATCTGATTAACTAGCCCACAGGCAAAATTGACATTTTAGAAATGAATTTGTATAATGTTAAACTAATTTAGTAATACTAATATACTTCTATATGGTAGTGTGGTATATGATTAATTATAAATTATTTACCTGCCTTTTGTATCATTACAAATACACGTAAATGTACCATTAAAAAAAGTTTAATTTAAAATAATTTTGTTGCGTTTGGGTTTCTCAGCACTGCAATACTGTATCAATATTGGCCAAGTTGAAGCACATGACTTAAATACTAAGGTCAGTGGCAGAATCTGTGTAAGAGTCATTTACATGTGACATGCCCATATTTTCCACCCAAATTGTTTATCTAGCCTAAGTGTGCAGAAACCTCAGACCTTAGTCAATGGAATAATACACACATAGTAGAATAAGTATAGGAGAATTAACTCCCAAAGCATGAAAGACTGCCCAACAAAAAGGCAGGGTCAGACCTCAAATAAAGTAACTACAGACGACATTTTGCATTAAGCATTCATCATTCGGAACTAGTCATTTAAAGTCTCCCCCTTAATTACAATAAAATTGCAGCATAGGCATATTTTGATGTTTGCACTTGAGGGGCAAATTCCATGTGTTAATGCACATATCTGATGCACAAAAACTATCGGGGGGCAAACCTCTCGATCGTGGTTGGTTTCCAGGTCGATTGAGATGATCAATGAATAATGCTTCATATCACTGGTAAGCGAGAGGTCGATCATGATTGCAAAAATATACCCCGTTGGCGGAAAAAAATATATTGTTGCAATTCGGTAGCTTGCCAGAGTATTTTATTTGTAAAAGTAGCTTTCACTGTAAAAAAAAATGTTGAGCAACCCTGACCTATAGGGTACCAACAAACCGCTTATGCAAAGGTGCAATGTGTCAGGATAAAACACACTTATAACCTCACAACACCATCAATTCACTGAGCCTTAACTGTAAACAAATGCATTCAAACAACTAACCAAAACAAACTGTGGCTCTTTTCCTGACTGGCATATACTCAAAGTACACCCATGAATGGCAGCAAATATAGCACTTTTATATACAGCGGCACCTCAGAACTCGAACTTAATCCGTTCAGAACTCCGGATCGAATCCTAAAAAGTTCAAGTTGTGATTGAATTTTCCCCATAAGAAATAATGGAAAACCAATTAATTGGTTCCAGGCCCCAAAAAATGACACCGAAATACACTTGGTACCTCGGTTCTCGAATATAATACGTTCCGGACTCCGGATCGAATCCTAAAAAGTTCGAGTTCTTATCTAATTTTTCCCATAAGAAATAATGGAAAACCAATTTATTGGTTCCCGCCCCCCAAAAATTACACCTAAATATGTTTATTTTTTTTTAAGCATTTAAACACAAAATCAACAGGATAAAACAAGAGCAGCATTTTTTTCTTAATGGCTTTCAAAACGATAAAGATCTTATCCCAACATTACCCCTGTCCTGCCCCGATCGTCCGCTCCTTCCGTGTGCCACGCCCCCTCGTTAACCTCGTGTGGGATCCCCATGTGATCAGCCGTTTCTGGTTGTTGTCATTAGTCCTCTGTATTAAGTCCGCGTTTCAGTTTGTTTCCCCAGTCCGGTCATTGGGTGCGTTCGACTTTCTTACAGCGCTGGCTTAAAGCAACGCATTCTGATCCTGACGCAATGCATTACGGTTAGATGCATTGCGACCTCTCACCCGGATGCACAAACCGCCTCCGTGACGACACAGCTTTGCCCTTATTAGCTGAAGAGTTTAGTTACACGCATGACGTTTGTATCCCAGCCAGTTCCGATGCATAATCTGCTATTTCTCCCGAATATCACGTAAAGCAGTGAAAACTGGTTTTCAGTTAATTTACCTAAATGCTCTAATAGTACATGCAAGTTAGTGGTTTATTTATTGTTAGTTACTGTAATGTTGCGCTGCTTTATTTGGTTAATCGTCCAGTCTGTGAAGAAGGCATTCAAGTAAGAATTGCATTGTAGTAGGACTCATTTCCTGGCGCGTACAATTTATATCAGGTCAGCATTCACGGTTCGACTTCTGATATTCAGATCGAGTTCTAGGTCAAACTGGTTTGTTTGATTTTCAAGAAATTCGAGTTGTAGTACCAAGGTACCACTGTATGTTTTTTATTTTAGCATTTAAACACAAAATGAACCGGATAAAACAAGAGCAGAATATACTGTACTAAACACATCTAAGCACATTTATCAAAACAGTAATTTGTAAAGAAAATAAATGTATCCAAATAATGTGTAAAGTTAAAAACAAGAGAATGATCAAACAAAATCCCTTGTGCTCCACTATGGAAAGTTGCTGATGGAAAGATGCAATATGGATATCTTGATTTTTATGAATATCGACCAATACTGATATGTTCTCTAAGGTGAATATTACTTTTTAGTTAGCTAGCTAATTAACTACGTCAGAGTCTTGTCCAGTTGCTACCATAACTAGCAAAATGATTTCTTTTCCACACCACAATAGAGAGACAATTCCAAAAAGCATTGTGGTGTTTCTTTTTTTGCATATTAATGAACCTTCCCTTGCCATCCAACATTTCAGAATTTGCGTGTTGGTGTGCATCTACCTGCAGCATGTGAATATAAGAGCACACAATCCAGATTTAGGAGGTTCTTTATGTTTAAGAAGGATTTGCTCCCAAAAGTTGACTCAGATGTTACAGATTGATACATTTGAATCACCACCTCAATACTCGACTCATCAAAATGCATCCATGCATCTTTACACCTATGATCCGAACACATCTTTCAGGACTACAGATATTTTACTTCAGGTTAATACATGACCTTCCTGCAGTTCCCCACCTCCTCTGCGGAAGGAACCATGTTAGGAACTCTGTTGCTTCCATGAGCATCCTACAAACCCCCTACAACATATGGAGAATTACAAACACAATCAGTGCTTGGCATGACCACATATTCATTCTGCTAATCAGAGAGCTCTGCCACTGCACCATTTTCCTCCATTTGTCTCTGCTGCTCTCCCTTCATCTCAACTTCATCTTATTTTGACCATTCTTATCTTCCTTTCCACCTCCATCCTTCTCTATACCCTTTTCCTCTCCCTTGTTTATTTTTCTCATTTCTTTTTCCCCTTTACCCTTTATTCTATTCTTCCAATCTCAAACTACACTCTTTTCAGAAGCCCTCCATGACTGCCTTCTTCATAAACATTCTACCCTCCATTGTTTCTCACCCTCCCATCTTTCCTCAAGGTCTCTGTATCCATTAACTAAGATAGAGCTGTCAGTAAGGGTTGACCCTGTCACAACTCCTCATGGTTTTTCCACCCAGGACATCCCCTAACAAGCGGAGGCCAAAATAAACATTGAGTACATTGAGACATGCAGGAAAATATTTTCTCCCTGGGTGACAAGAAGGTTCCATGGAGAATATAAATTCAAGAGCAATTTTTACAGCAGTTGACTCTAAATGGCCTTTTGAAAAAATGTCGCATTTTCATTACATCAAAATTATTAGGAACTTTGACAATACATTCACTCAAAATCTATTTGCTCAATTTACTTTTTGTTTGCTTTCATCCGTGCATTATTCTGAAGAAACTCAATCTAACTGAATAATAAATGACAAATAGAGCTATAGCAGGGTAACACTTCACAATTCACAGGAGCTCACACTGCTCAGTGTCTCTAGTGTTCCACTATCCACCCCCTTCAAAAGGTTTAATGCAGACAGTCTCACCTACACAAGAAGTACTATGAATATCAAACTAAACACACATGTACACAAAAAATCTGTTCAGCCTCAAGCAAAGGAGACTGAGGGGGGACATGATCCAGGTCTATAAGATTCTAACAGGTTTGGATGCTGTTCAACCGAATAGTTACTTCAGCATTAGTTCAAATACAAGAACCCGTGGCCATAGGTGGAAATTAGCGGGAGAACATTTCAAACTGGATTTAAGGAAGCACTTCTTATAAATATAAATGTTATGGTATTAAATTGCAGGCTATGATAGAAGATACAACAGAATACAATAGTCTCAGTCTTCATCAAACAGAATTGTTCTCCACCCTTGATGGAATCTCCACCTTTATACTATGCACATCCCTAATATCCTTTAATGCAGTTACTTTTTAAAACACATACACTCACCTAAAGGATTATTAGGAACACCATACTAAATACGGTGTTTGACCCCCTTTCGCCTTCAGAACTGCCTTAATTCTACATGCCATTGATTCAACAAGGTGCTGAAAGCATTCTTTAGAAATGTTGGCCCATATTGATAGGATAGCATCTTGCAGTTGATGGAGATTTGTGGGATGCACATCCAGGGCACGAAGCTCCCGTTCCACCACATCCCAAAGATGCTCTATTGGGTTGAGATCTGGTGACTGTGGGGGCCATTTTAGTACAGTGAACTCATTGTCATGTTCAAGAAACCAATTTGAAATGATTCGAGCTTTGTGACATGGTGCATTATCCTGCTGGAAGTAGCCATCAGAGGATGGGTACATGGTGGTCATAAAGGGATGGACATGGTCAGAAACAATGCTCAGGTAGGCCGTGGCATTTAAACGATGCCCAATTGGCACTAAGGGGCCTAAAGTGTGCCAAGAAAACATCCCACACACCATTACACCACCACCACCAGCCTGCACAGTGGTAACAAGGCATGATGGATCCATGTTCTCATTCTGTTTACGCCAAATTCTGACTCTACCATTTGAATGTCTCAACAGAAATCAGACTCATCAGACCAGGCAAAATTTTTCCAGTCTTCAACTGTCCAATTTTGGTGAGCTCGTGCAAAATGTAGCCTCTTTTTCCTATTTGTAGTGGAGATGAGTGGTACCCGGTGGGGTCTTCTGCTGTTGTAGCCCATCCGCCTCAAGGTTGTGCGTGTTGTGGCTTCACAAATGCTTTGCTGCATACCTTGGTTGTAACGAGTGGTTATTTCAGTCAAAGTTGCTCTTCTATCAGCTTGAATCAGTCGGCCCATTCTCCTCTGACCTCTAGCATAGGACTGGACGATATGGCAAAAAATTATATCACGATATATTTCTTAATTTTGGTCGATACGATATAATTCCGATATCGATATGGACAATATTAAAAAGCCTCAGGAAAAAACTGCCGAGGACACACACAATGGATGTCTGCAAACTGAATTTGCAAAGTCTATAATACCTCCAGGCTCCTCCTATTAAAATTATATATTTTTTTTTTAAATAAACAGTATAAAAAAAAATAAGGTTCACTTTTTATTTGTATTTAGCCTTTACAAACAAAAAATGTGAAATAAACTATCAAATAAATAAAACTCTCAGACTCAGCTTATTAACAATAATATATTTCCATTTAAACTAGAACAGGCTGATTATTCATATACAGTTGAACCCGGTTATGTCGCCGGCCTAGGGGGTTGCCAAAAAGCGTCAAGATAACCGATGATCGAGATAACCGAAAACCAATATGGCAGCAATATATTAACATGTGCTTGAAATTTATTTATGTGCGTTAATAACTGAGAATGTACATGCACGGGTTTTTGGTGTTTTTGGCATTGCCGCGATTTGTTTGACGCGATCGGCATGCTATAAATATGTACATACATCGGGGCCGTTTCTAGACATGCATATATGAGGGGGCAGACAGAAATGTGAAGGGGGCACATGGTGGCGACAAAGTCGAGAAAGGGCTGGGGTGGTGCTCTGGATAACTGTTTTTGTCATGTAATTGGATTGCACTTTGTCAGGCCTCTACCCTAAGACCTGTCCAACTTGGGGGTCCCACCTGAAGGCTAAGCTTCTGCTGGTGTAGCTCTTAGGGTCACTGAGGCACGCAAACCCCCTGACCACATAAGGTGGCAATCCCTCAGGGGGAAAACTGAAAAGTAAAACAAAAAATAAAATAAAATATTCCTCATCAGATTAAAACAAGTAAAAACATGACATTTACCTTAATTGGATGGCCTATATCAAAAATATTTGAACCCAACAAAACACTTTTCACTAGAGGTCGACCGATATATCGGGCCGATATTTAGCATTTTTTAATGTATCGGCATCGGCCGATATCCGAGTGCACTACGCCGATTTTCAGACAGGCACGTCTGCGGGCAGCCCAGTGTTATTGTTGCTGTGGAACACGTGACCCATGCTGCCTTGTGCAGGACCACAGCCAGAAGTTTTGGAAGAGTCCTGGGATAAAACGGTAAGGCTTAAATTCTGATCTTTCAATGACCTGTTTATTTAAGTAGTTTACTATGAAATGCTGCTTTAAAAAAACGCGAATTACGCTATTGGGAACTGGGGTAATGATAATGAGCCTTCAACCAAGTGTAGCTTACAGGTAACATTAAGGATCATTGATTCTAATAGAGTTCGTTTTGTGCGCTTATTGGTGGGCTCACAGACGTTTTTTAATCGTTAAAAATCATTTTAATTAACATTTTAATTATTACCATATCAGCCCGATGTTATCAGTTATGTTTTTTTTCTTGTGTCGGAGAGTTTCACTCTGTGAGTGTGTGGGGCGGAGCAGGCAGCTCTCAAATACTGCAGTGTGTGTGAGAGTTGCGTTACTCTGCCCTGATCACAGACAGCGCCGTCCTCAGAGACACAGAGCTGCTAAGAACAATGCATGGCGGAGAAAAGTGTTTGTTCGAAAGCGTGGTTACCATTTACTTGAGCTGATGCTGACAATGGTCCTTCTGTGCAACTTTTTTTCATTTGAGACCAGATTCAAACAATTTGTCAGACGTCTAGATAAAAAGTGCATGACTTTGCGCAGTTAGTTTCCTCATTAAACATGTCTATCCTTTATACGGGTTTATACGTAGACAACGTCACAATCACTAGGGGCTTATGTTGTCCTTGCATACAAGACTGTGCAATA
>NC_132804.1:39284430-39306930 GCF_048594095.1 Paramormyrops kingsleyae
AATCATAGAAAGGTCCCCAATGAAAACCCTACATTCCCTCTTCACAGAAAATTTTATACGATTATATCTGGAGTGCCTGCTAATTTTTGTAAAAGATGAGACAATCAGATTAGAATAATATTGAGAAATTTCAACAGGCGCAAATACTTTTTTTCTTACAAGACGGATGATATCAAGACTGTCAGCATTTACACATCAAATTATGACATATCTGAGAAGCCCAGAATGTTCTGAAAACAAATCCATAAAGCATATAAGGCTAACTCATGTACACACAATGTAATAAGCCTAAAAACAAAGGGATATAAAAATGCTCAAAAATGGATAGGGTTCAAAGGGTTAACACAGTACTGTGATTGAAACAGGATGTTTTACGTATAAAGTTTAAATGCAACCAATAAGGTGTGTCTTATTTGAATTTTTTTTTTACTTTTGTACAGAAGCATTTATATTGAAATTTGAAGAAAAAATGTCCATGGTTCAAATTATACTGTGATACAAATTCTAAGCTATACCACCTAGCGCCAAGATGGTGCCTGTGCCCCACATTTTATAGTGAGTTGTGCAGACTCAAACATTAGTCTGTTTCTGATCTTGACTTGGTCAAACCCTGCCTTGGTCCAGCCTCGATACACTCTGGTCTTGGTCTCGGTTTAGGTGGTCTTGACTACATGACTAGTAAAATGTAGTCTAATTGGAGCTGGAAACGCTCTACCCTAGAGTGTTACACCATAATACTACCACAACTGCTCTATGACACCCATGCAAGTCTTAAAAAGCCAGGGGATAATGCATAATTCTGATAAGACCAAGCCTGTTCCATTAACTGGGACAGCCATTTGCAAAAACACAGATTCACACAACTGATGAATTTAACGGCTGGTACAACACTTTAGAATAAACATATGAACTCACTAGAGATGCACCGATACCGATATTCGGATCGGTATCGGCACCGATCCAGACCTATTTGACGGATCGGGAATCGGCCATGCGTGACCGATCCACGTCCTACACTTACTTATTTAGTTTTTGGCAATCAATCGCACGACAGCTCTTTCCCATTTTACATGTGTGTTTTTGCGGAATTCAAATCGAACGCTATCACTGCCCCTAAGTCTTTTTTGCTACTCAGTGGGTGTGAGTACAGTGACTTCCGCCTGCTGTGAGGTCATGCGCATACCCTTCGCAGTACGAGGAGCGTAAGATAAGACGTGATGATCTGGGAGTATTTTAGGCTTTTAACAGAAACCGGAAGCACAGCGTTTTGCAATCTATGTAAAATAAGGTTTTGAGGTGGGAATAGCGTTTAATGGAAAATCCCATTTAACAAAGCGCATGCAACTGCGAGACAAAACAAAGCAATGGATGATTTGGGAGTCGCTAACTTAATTGGACTGTTTTGCGAACTCGTTGCTTGTGATACAAGAGGGGCTGCCATCGCAACAAAAGTGTAACTGCGCTGATGCCAATGGGAGAAAAACTTAAAATTTTAAGCATTCGCCACTTGTGTGTTTTTGCTTTGAAGATATTCATATTGAACTGCAAATGCCTCAATATGCCTCAACGCTTAAAACAAATGAGGTGGAACAGTAAGTTATGTATGTTTGAAGTAGCCTAATTAAATATTTTTTGTCATACATTTTTTCCATCTGTATTTACTAGCTTAAAAAAAATAATATATAAAGTATAACAAAGTAAAAAGAGCTCTTGTATCGGAATCTGTATCGGTATCGGCAGTTGTGTATCGGAATCGGATCGGAACTGAAAAAACGTGGATCGCCCATCTCTAGAACTCACAAGGCCATGGTAGAAAACTACATAGAGGTGAGGCGAAGAACTGTAAGTGAAGAGAATTATGCATATTGAATGAAAAAAAAGAAAAGAAAATGAGTCTCACACTCAGGTGACTGTCATGCTTTTCTGCAGTATCACAAGATGTTCCTGAGAACAAAGTATAAGTTGTTTGTCAATCTAGCATCCCTGGTTTTATTCACTAAAACCATTTAAGTGGAGTAACAAAATTTTTCCTTAACTGATAGAGGACAATACAAGCACAACAGATAGCTCTTGTTCATAGCTGGGTGTAACTATTCTATTGCTTATGTCACTTTTAAAACCACATAAACAGTTGGCCTTAAGCACAAGGGAAAAGGGGAACTTGGAAACCTTTAACAAAGGCTCCTTCTTGCTCCGTTTTCATGCTTGACCCCACTCACATGTTTTTCCATTTGGATGGACCCGATGCACACTGAAGACTGTTGTTCAGCACAATCTCAGTTATACAGGGACTTAATGGCCCGAAACAGTGGATGCGACACCACATATTCCCTGTAGGAGCCCGCCCCCCCCCAAGGGACACAGTCATATGCCTTTTCCAAGTCTGCAAAACACATGTACACTACTTGGGCAAACTACTGGCACAGACCTTCCCAAGAAGGCAAAGGGAATATAATCCCTCTGAAGTTAAATTATGTCCTCCGGGCCCTTTCTTTAGACTAGGACAACCACCTCCATCTGCCAATCCAGAGGCACAGTTCTCAATCTCCACACAACGTTAAGGACGCAGCCCAAAAACATCCAAAGCCTTCAGGAACTCAGGACAAATTAAAACAAACAAATAACTAAAACATTGTGTGTGCATATATATACACTCACCTAAAGGATTATTAGGAACACCTGTTCAATTTCTCATTAATGCAATTATCTAATCAACCAATCACATGGCAGTTGCTTCAATGCATTTAGGGGTGTGGTCCTGGTCAAGACAATCTCCTGAACTCCAAACTGAATGTCAGAATGGGAAAGAAAGGTGATTTAAGCAATTTTGAGCGTGGCATGGTTGTTGGTGCCAGACGGGCCGGTCTGAGTATACTAGGCAGTATGGCCTAATATTTGTGTCACAGTATAATTTGAACGCGTTTTTCCTGACAGTTCGCCAGAATCTCTATGAGGCTGAATAAAAGTTATTTCACATTGCTTAACCAAACTCCTCCCACACCTGAGTTTTTGCTTATGCAACTGTCAATGCTGTACTCTGCTTAGCCTGCCAGTATGCGTCAGCTGCCTCTGGGGTCCCCAAGCTAACAACGCTTGGAAGGCCTCCTTATTCAGCCTGACAGGTCCCTTTACGGTTGGTGTCCACCAACAGTTTAAGGGGTTGCCAACGCAACAGACATGAACAACCTTACGGCCATAGCTCAACAAATCCACCTAAGCAATGGAGGCAAGGAATATGGCCTACTCAAGCTCAATGTCTTCAGCCTCCCTTGGAATATTAGAGAAATTCTGTCGGAGGTGCTACTGTAGTTAATACCTGTTTCCAGCAAAACAATCTAGGAAACTGAAACCAAGGTGGTTTACTACAGAAATTAAGAATAAAGTCAGGGCTCTCTTCCACAAATGGAAAACTAATGATTTCAAAATAAAGCAGGAGTATCTAAGTCTACAGGTTGAGTTAAAAAATAACAGACTCGCTAAGAGGAATGTCGAAAGGAAGATTGTATTGGAGGCTAAGGATGGCATTAAAGATTTCTTCCAATATTTTAACTCCAAAAGAGCTCTAAAAGCTGAAATCACTCATTTCCATGATAGTAAGGGCCTTATAATTGAAAATGAAATTGATATAGTACATGAGTTTAATGATTATTTTACTTTAATATAGCATCATCTATGACCAAAATATGCTGATATGCTACAAAAGCATCACTAAGCTCAAAATAAATAAATCGCAGGGCCCCGATGGCATCTTACCTATAGTTTTGAAAGAGATCAGGGATATTATTTGCCGACCCTTAACTTTACCGTTTCAAAAATCCTTATCTGAAGGTGTGGTACCCTCAGATTGGAAGCATGCCAACATATCGCCCATTTTCAAAAAAGGGGATAGAAGTAATCCAGCAAACTATAGGCCAATCAGTTTAACTTGCAAAACTGGAAAAGTAATGGAAGCCATAATCCAAGTGAAAATGGTAGATTACCTGGATTCAAATAACATTCTGAGGGACAGCCAGTAACTCGAAATAGTAATTATCCTACCTCGAAAAATTCAGTTCGCAAATTCAATTTCAATCTAGTGTGACACACATCCGGGTCCTTGAGAAAAAGTAAATCGACCGCAGATTCACAACGCAACTCATTTCCACGTTTACGGCAGTTCTGCAAGTCGGGGTAAAGAGGAGGCGTGTGCCGGGATGTCAGAAAAACAAATGCTGGATTCGCAGGTTTGTCATTACCTTATGATACATATGAGAATAAGCTTTATATACACAAGCGATAGCATAAACATTAACCATACGTCTGGTTAGTATATGGTAGTATATGTGGTTAAATGAACGATTTCTGGCACTGCTAGTTATACTGTTAATACCATACTGTTAATATGGTAGACTAACGCAAAGCTTGGTAGGGATATGAATTTTATTTCTAGTTAAGTTATGGCTCGCCTGTTCATCTCATGTGGCTTTCTAGCAGTGTTTATGCTAAATATATTTTTAAATATTCATCTCGCCGATATGAGGCGGAAATCAGTATTAATTTTATGTGAGTATGGAATATTATTTAGCACTTCATAATGCATAGAGAATGTCCTACATGATTGGCCAGCTCTAAGCACAGGAGGAGATTGGTTGTGCGCAAGGATTGCTGCGAGAGAGTGGTGTTGAGCTGCAGCGATTGTTTGGGATTGTTTTTTGGAGTGTATTGAACGTATTTTGAATGTATATTTTGAGTGTTTGTGTGCTTTACCTGTTTATGTGGGTGGCTGTCAAACTATAGGCCAATCAGTCTAACTTGTATAACTGGTAAAGTAATGGAGGCTATAATCAGAGAAAATGGTAGATTACCTGGACTCAAATAACATTTTGAGGGATAGCCAGCATGGATTTAGGAGAGGTAGATCCTGTTTAACAAATCTGTTGGAGTTTTTTGAGGAAGCTACTCAGGAAGTTGATAAGAAGGCCTATGATGTCATCTACTTAGATTTCCAAAAGGCTTTTGATGTTGTCCCCCACAAGAGGCTCTCACTTAAACTCAAAGCGACAGGTATTTTAGCAACCTGGATTGATAACTGGTTAACGGATAGGAAGCAGCGAGTAGTTATAAGAAGCACAATGTCACAGTGGGCCTGCGTTCATAGTGGGGTACCGCAGGGTTCAATTTTAGGACCACTATTGTTCCTAATTCACATAAATGATATAGACACCAATATATAAAGTAAACTGGTGAAATTTGCAGATGACACCAAGGTGGGTGGTGTAGCAGATACTGAACTAGCGGCTCAGCAGCTACAGCGGGATCTTGATTTAATTAGTGACTGGGCCGATACCTGGCAGATGAAATTTAACATAGACAAATGTAAGGTGCTCCATGTAGGGAGCAGAAATATAAAGTACAGGTATTTTATGGGACCTACTGAAATAAAGGTAGCTGATTATGAGAAAGACCTTGGTGTGTATGTTGATGCTTCCATGTCTCATTCTCGCCAGGGCGGGGAAGCAATAAAAAAGGCAAATAGGATGTTGGGGTATATCTCCAGGTGTGTGGAGTTTAAGTCAAGGGAGGTAATGCTAAGATTATACAATTCCTTGGTGAGACCTCACCTAGAATATTGTGTGCAGGTTTGGTCACCATATCTTAAAAAGGACATTGCGGCCTTAGAAAAGGTACAGCGTAGGGCCACAAGAATGATTCCTGGTCTTAGATAAATGTCATAAGAGGAAAGGTTAGTGAGCTAAATCTGTTCAGCCTCAAGCAAAGGAGACTGAGGGGGGACATGATCCAGGTCTATAACATTCTAACAGGTTTGGGTGCTGTTCAACCGAATAGTTACTTCAGCATTAGTTCAAATACAAGAACTCGTGGCCGTAGGTGGAAATTAGCGGGAGAACATTTCAAACTGGATTTAAGGAAGCACTTCTTTACACAGCGTGTAGTCAGAGTATGGAATAGTCTTCCTGATAACATAGTGCAAGCTGAATCCTTGGGTTCCTTTAAATCAGAGCTAGATAAGATTTTAACAACTCTGAGCTATTAGTTAAGTTCTCCCCAAGCGAGCTCGATGGGCCGAATGGCTTCCTCTCATTTGTATAGTTCTTATGTTCTTATGTAAATATGACCAATACAGTTATGTCCATACAATGACATTTTTGTGGTGTTCTTGACTCTTTTCCTTTCCACCTGCATTACTAGCGTGTTTTGGTAATGAAAACTGCCTATAACTGATTACATAAAACATTACATTTTTGTAGAGAAAAAACACTGAATAAGAAATATTAAGCAAATGTGTTTACATCTGTGATACACTCAAAATGCCGAATGGGGGCGTGTTAGACAGTGCAGACATGTGACTGACAAAGACTGATGCAAGGTTTGCTACTGAAGGAAGGGATTCACAAAAATTCACGCTGGGTATTTAAAAAAAACACAACTAGACATGGTCATGCCACCATTATGTTCAGCCGAGGGACCAAATAGTAAAAGAGATGATTGACAAACATCATCTAGGGGTGTTGATCAAGGGAGAAAACAACGATGGTCAATGGTTGAAGAAATGATGTTTAAGTGACGACATATTGTTACACAATAAGAAAATGCATAAAAGTTAGTGTAAAACTGTATTGGACACACTCCTGCAGGGTGTCCAGCCTTGGCTGTAACCTCACTGTGGCAATAAAAGCTGCATCTGAAGATCCACACAAGCGGCTCCTGACTCCTGATTGGCGGGGAAGAAAAGAAACACAACACGAGTGCATCGATACACATACCCCTGTATCAATCTAAATGTAAAGTTATAAAGCAGGTTTGAGGTGCTATGCGTCTGGTCTGCTGCATGTCTACAGCGTTCTCTGTGTACTGTGCTAATAACCGGAAGCATCAATTGGACTGGCGTTTCATATGGTGATCTGTATAAGCAGCACTCGAAGTGGAGAAATAAAAAAGTGTCGCTACTGTATTGACCGTGAGAATGGCGGCGGGGGTGTTGAGGTGCTTCTGTTGTTCCCAACAACACTGTCAGTATTGCGCGTGCTGCCCCGCCACTCTCGCATGATGCTTGTCTCTGAGTAGCAGAGTACTGGCAACTTGTGAGAAGTGGTGGTACGACAAAGATTAAAATATAGAAGTGCCGGTACTGCTTAATTTTAATTACATATATGATCCCGCATTTGCGCTTGCTACACAAATATCAGCCCATATTATGGCCATAGGTGGAAATTAGTGGGAGAACATTTTAAAATAAATTTGAGAAAGCACTTCTTTACACAGGGTGTAGTTAGAGTATGTCTTCCTGTTAGTGTAGTGCAAGCTAAAACCTTGGGTTTTCTTTACCTAGATAAGATTTTAACAACTCTGAGCTATTGGTTGAGTTCCTCCCAAACGAGTTTGATGGGCCGAATGGCCTCCTCTCATTTGTAAATTTCTTACGTTCTTATGTTAAAGATCTCCCAGCCACGGGCCTCTGGCAGACACTGCCAGCATACCCTCACTATATGTCTGGGTCTACCATGTCTGTCTGACATTTCCCCCCGCCATCATATCCAACTCATTTCCAGATGGTGATCAGTTGACAGCTGAACTCCTATTTTCAGTTGAGTGTCCAAGACATACAGTCACAGATACGATAACTAGATGGGCGATCCACATTTTTTTCAGTTCCGATTCGATTCAGATACAAGAGCTCTTTTTACTTTGTTATACTTTATACATTAATTTTTTTAATCTAGTAAATACAGATGGAAAAAATGTATGACAAAAAATATTTAATTAGGCTACTACAAACATACATAACGTACTGTTCCACCTCGTTTGTTTTAAGCGTTTGAGGCATTTGCAGTTCAATATGAATATCTTCAAAGCACGTATAAACAAGTGGCGAATGCTTAAAATTTTAACACAGTTTTTCTCCCATTGGCGTCAGCGCAGTTACACTTTTGTTGTGATGGCAGTCACTCTTGTAGCACAAGCAGCAGCGAGTTCGCAAGACAGTCCAGGTTAGCAACTCCCAAATCATCCATTGCTTTGTTTTCTCTCGCAGTTGCATGCGCTTTGTTAAATGGGATTGTCCAATGCAATTCCCACCTCAAAACTTTATTTTGTAGATTTCAAATCGCTGTGCTACTGGTTTCTGTTAAAAGCGTATAATAATCCCAGATCATCACGTCTTATCTTACGCTCCTCGTACTGCGAAGGGTATGCACATGACGTCACAGCAGGCGGAAGCCACTGTACTCACACCCAATGAGTAGCAAAAAAGACTGAGGGGCAGCAATAGCGTTCGATTTGAATGCCGCAAAAAAAACACATGTAAAATGGGAAAGAGCTGTCGTGCGATTGATTGCCAAAAACTAAATAAATAAGTATAGGACGTGGATCGGTCACGCATGGCCGATACCTGATCCGTCAAATAGGTCTGGATCGGCGCCGATACCGATCTGAATATAGGTATCGGTGCATCTCTAACGATAACATTGCTGATCATTGGTATCCTGATGCCAGGTCCACTTATGAAAACCTTTACACTTTAACAAGGTGTTTGCTAGGGACAAACTGGTTAATAAAGAAGTCGTCCAATGACAAAGCACTGCTTGAGTTCAGATAAGAAAGGCCGTTCCTCCCAATCACACTCATTCAGGTTTTACTGTCATTACCCACACCACAGTCCAGCCACCAACTTTCTAGACAGTATCTTTCTACCTCCTGCACTAGCTCAGGCTCCTTTCCTACCGGAGATGTTATGTTCCAAGTTCCTAAAGTCAGATTCTGTAACCAAAAATTGGTCCATCAAAGCCCCAACATTCTACTGCCACCTGATCCACAAAACATTGAACTCCCAAGGCCGCTCCTGTAGTTTTGCATTCCCTCGCAATACTCTTGCGATCCCACTACACTTGCCCACTTGCTATTTGCTGCAATGCTACAGCAAGGATAAACCTAAATTATACAGACATGTCCTATAAAGTGTGCTTTAAGTATTAAATTATGAGGGATAATGTACACCATGTAACTAATATTATGTGCTTTTATACGTATTTATTAATAACTGCAGTGTCCATTCACCACCAGTGACTGTAAACAAGACAGGCTATTAAACGTGAAATACACACACAAACATTGAAATATACTACAAACACTGAAAGATATTACACCGGCAAAACTGCATATAAAGTTGACTTTACCATGGTGTTGGACTTAAGGTTTGAAATCTAACCCACTTTTGGGAATATTTTGGTACCAGGTTTCTGGTTTAAACCTTAACTATGGGCGCTTTTCCACCGCACAAAGTACGGTATTTTTGGTACGGTACTTTCGGTACTTTCGCTTTTCCATAGACTTCCGGTCATGTACCAGTACCAAAATCTCGAGTACCAAAAGTGCCAAACCAGTTGGGGTACTTCTTTGGTACTTCGGTACTTTGGGGTGGGACTTACAAACGTATTTGCTGTCGATTGGTTATGCAAATAGCCTGCCGCTGAAACACAAAATACAACCGGCATCTTTTGAAACACACAGCGAACAGAGCGATCACCGCGAGAAACAAAATAAAAAGCAGTAGAAACAAAAATATAAAAAAGTAAAATAGAAGGATGGACAAACGAGGAAACACAGGCTTTAATCGTCATATGGTCGGATGAACAGATCCAGTGGGATTTGGATGGCACGACTCGAAATAAATAAGTTTTTGCCGTTCCGAGCAATTCAGTTTTCCTATGTTTCCCCTGTCGCGCGCTGATTTGTACACGGTTTCGCTGTTGTTTTCATGTCTTTTTATGAAGCTCTTGAGGTAAACAAGCCATATATTAATTTTAAAACATCACATGCCTTTTCTGTGTTTTTTGTCTTTACAGATAATAAATGAAATTACTTATTTCACTCGATAGAGATATTTCTTGATGAAAACCATATAGTATTTCTTATAAGACTATATTATGCGTGACGATCTACTGTATTCACATGTAATAATGTACCTGAGTGATTTTCAGACATTTCACATACCTCTTTGCTTTAATATTAGGGGAAACATAGGGAAACTGAATTGCCGGGAACACCGTAATACCAAGCCGCTTGGAAGAAATGGGGCACACGCGAAACACCGAACAATTCCGCTTGAAAATCAAAAAACATAATTAAATAATTTGTTTGCTTTCAAAAGACTGAATTAGCAGTAAGCTAATTCTTACTGCTTTAATCGGCTTAGCCAAAGTAAGTGTACCTACGTAAACGTAATTGATGGCAGCATGATTTGGATTTTACTAAATCTTATACTGTGATAGAAGCTGACATAACAATAAATCGCATTTTCCAGCCTCAACTGTTAGTTTTAATTTTGGGCTGTCAGTCAGGGGCGGTCACTGATGATGTCATTTGGTGCCGGTACCATTTTTCACGCCAGTGGAAAACTGATATGAAAGAAGTACCAAACTTTCACCACTTCATGGAAGTACCGAAAGTACGGTACCTGGTGCGGTGGAAAAACGCCCTATGACACTGCAGTAAAGTTAACTTTACAATCAGTTTTCTGGCAATAATATCTTTTAACAAAAGCAAGCAGCACCCCATGTTTTTCCAGATTTCTTTATGGGCGAATTTTAATTAATAATTCAATGTTTTTGTGTGCACTTCATGTTCCATAGCCTAGCTGATTTGTTTACAGTCACAGGTGGTGAATGGACACTACAGTTATTAATAAATACACTATAAAAAAATCCCCAGAAGTAATGGTCTGATTTGGATGTAATTTGGTACACGTGCAGACCAGTAAGTAAATGATTCGATTTGCAAGGAGCTGGCACATCTAGTCACCAGACAGAGGATGCCTCATAGACACATTAGACAGCATTACCGGCACTTGACGGAGTTTGATAGGAGTCGCATTATGGGTTTGCATGAGGCCGGTTGGTCATATTATGCAATTGCCTGGCATGTGGGGCATGCAGATGTCAGTCTCCCGATGTTGAAACCAATGGGCATGTGAGGGCACCCATACACGGCGTGAAGGTTCCGGTTGCCCAAGACAGACCACACCAAGGAAGGATTGTCGTATTGTGCGTCAAGCATTACAGAACCCCATGACATCTATACACAGGTATTGGACTCTCTACAACATCCCATGTCATTCTGCACCGTGTCTTGATGACTGGCATCAGCCAAACTACAGCTTCACTGTCCCATGTGTAGGCTGCCATTAACACCAGTGCAGTGATGGCTGTGTTTGGAGTGGTGACGTAACCGGAAGGCATGGACTGATGACGAGTGGCGTTGTACCATGTTCATCGATCAATCTCGGTTCTGCATTACCACGGTTGACCGTTGTGTGTATGTATAGCGGTGCCAAGGGGAGAGGACCAATCCTGCCAATGTTGTGGAGAGATACACCACTGTTACTCCTGGCATCTGATGGCACAGCGCTACGTTAGTAACATCCTGCATCCGCATGTCTTACCCCTCCTGAGACAACATCCTGGCAGTCTTTCAAGAAAACAATGTCCATCCACACATGGCATGCATGTCTATGGACTGCCTGAGTCATGTTGATGTCCTCCCCTGGCCAGGCAGGTTCCCCGATTTTTCCCCAATCGAACGTGTGTGGGATCAGCGCAGACGTCAACTCAGACGAAGTGCCAATCTGCAGGATCATTAGGGTCAGTTACAACAGCTGCAGGAGAGGATACAATGGCTGTACTACTCCCTTTCGCACCGTATCCAGGCCTGTGGGAGTGTCACACCCTACTGACATGGGACCAGCAGTGCGCCCATTCATTTCATTTCCTCCATTCCGTTAGGGTGATTCATTTTATTTGTCACTGAGTGTACGTATAAAATCACACATATATGAAAGTTATATGGTGCACATTGTCCACCATAGTTTAAAGCACACTTAACTGGACATGTCTGTATTGTTTAAGTTTATACTTATTAGTCAATTAATTCTATGTTTTGTACTTTAAACAGACACAATACAGTCATTATTAGTGACTCAAAACTATTGTGAGGTGTTGCAAAAATCTACTGAAATTTTCCCACCCTGACCTCTTAGGGGCTCCGTACAAATATGACTTATTTATTTATTTATTGATTGATTATTGGGGGGGGGGGGGTTCACAGGTATTCAAATACAGTGGTACCTCAGAACTGGAACTTAACCCGTTCAGAACTCCGGATCGAATCCTAAAAAGTTCAAGTTATGATCGAATTTTCCCCATAAGAAACAATGGAAAACCAATTAATCGGCCCCAAAAAATTACACCTAAATGTGTTTTTTTAGCACTTAAGCACAATGAACTGGATAAAACAAGAGCATATACTGTACTAAACACATCTAAGCACATTTATCAAAACAGTAATTTGTAAATTAAAAAAATAAATGTATCCAAAAAATGTGTAAAATTTAAAAAAAACAAATGTCTTACCCCGATCGTCTGCTCCTTCCGTGAGCCATGCCCCCTCATTAACCCCGTGTGGAATCCCCGTGTGATCAGCTGTTTCTGGTTGTTGTCATTAGTCCTCTGTATTTTGTCCGCGTTTCAGTTTGTTTCCCCAGTCCGATCTTTGTATTGTCCATCTGTGTTTTGCCTGCCTTACCTGTAATTAAACCCCGTATTCCCCGATACCCTGACGTCTGAGCTTTTGTCTCCGTTCCATCCCTGCTTGGCATGACAATATTATAATTAAATGTATTAATGGTTTATTATTAATATTAAAATAATTAAGAAATCTTTATTTTTTAAATGTATTATTATATAATAGTTACTGTTACTGTCTATCATTGTCAATATATTTTTACTGTCTAAATATATGTATTCAGCCAGTGTAGACATGCACGATGCTATCACAGCGAATGTGAGGCTGAGACTTGAGCATTACCCTTTGTTTCCGCTGAGAGACGTGCCCGCGTGACTTATTTCCCCGCGCGTACAAGTTATTAGTTCGGCGTTCACGGTTCGACTTCTGTGATTCACATTGAGTTGTAGGTAATTTTTTTTCTGAACTGGTTGGTTCGACTTTTAAGAAATTCGAGTTGTAATGAATTCGAGAACCACTGTATATCCGAACAAATACTTCATATTAGTTTAAACTTGATTTCTGAAAAAAAGTGACAACCCTAGGGCCCACAAGAAGGCAGAGCATGTAACTCTTACGGGCTTTGCTTGACCATCAGTTGAAGATATGTATGTTTTCAGATATTAGCTGTATATTTGCTGGCCAGTACATTCAAAGACTGTAATAAAAAGTACATCAAGATTTCATGTTGTTCAGATTTACATAGCTGCATGAAACGGAACACAGTCGTCCCTCGTTTATCGCAGTTAATCCGTTCCAGACTACCACGTTAAATGAATCTCCGCGAAGTAGGATTCTTTATTTCTTTATTATTCGGCTGTACCTGGTGAAGGATTTGCGGGGGTGCTCGAATACATAGGCCTACAGTCCATACGTACAGTAATTTTAATTTTAGTTGTAATACAGAGGTGCCAGCAACATAATAATACAGAGGTGCCAGCAATTGACTCAGACAACAGAGCGCACGCTGTATCATTTTCACTGCATCAACTTTTAAATGAATAAATGTACTTGAAAAAAACGCAAGAGTGAAGCCACGAAAGTCGAAGCGCAAAATGGCGAGGGACAACTGTATACTGAATGACAAATACACTACTTCCATAAATTTATCCACCAACTCCTGTTGAAACACATTTGCATCACTAATTACTACCTCAGAAATGCTTGCCACCTCATACATGTCACAAATGGCTGTACTTGTGTAAATCACATGTCAACACACCATTGTTTCACATACTTTGAAGCTTGCATTAATTATAGGTTCATGAGTGAAGTGTTAGCAGAGAAAACTGAAGAAATGCAGAAGTCACTAAGTCAATTTAAGCATTTAAACTATTATATGCTATATATTTTTCTCCATCCGCCAGTGCAGTTTCCAAAGAGGGTGACAGGGAGCCTAGACCCAGGTAGCACAGCGCACAGGACAGGGGACACCCTGGGTTTTCAGAATTGGTTATACATCTGCTTTACTTCCTCAAAAAAGCCTGCTATATTTTAATAACTCATATAAAGTATGAAGAAAAAGAAAAAAAAAGAAAATGTGTTTTAAATAAATATTGTTGCATTTACAAAGGTTGTTGTTAATAGTATGACAGTAATCCAAAATTCTGATTAAAAAAAAAAAAAAGAAACTTCTACTCATCCATCTTCCAACCACTAATCTTGTCTAGTATACAGAAGGGCCTGGAAGCAATCCCAGGCAGTATAGAACACAAGGCTGGGGTATACCCTGGACAGGATACCAAGTCAGTCACAGAAGACACACATACAAACAATTTAGCTTGTCTACAAAATGCAAAGACGGAGTTAAAAGACATCCCTAAAACAGGTGCATGATTTTCTGCTTTCTCAATTGCACTATAACCAACTTTTCAGTGACATAGCAGTAAGAACCTTAACAGGCACACAAATGTTATAATTAGCTACCATGTAATGTCAAACAGATACGCCCAGACACAATGTGTTTCTCTCCTGATATAAGAACATAAGAACATAAGAAATTTACAAACGAGAGGAGGCCATTCGGCCCATCAAGCTCGTTTGGGGAGAACTTAACTAATAGCTCAGAGTTGTTAAAATCTTATCTAGCTCTGATTTAAAGGAACCCAGGGTTTTAGCTTCCACTACACTAGCAGGAATGTTACAGGAGTGTCAAATGTTACTGCTACCTAGATACATTTTGACTACATACAAACTCTAGTTATCTAGCAAGAAAATACCCCACAGCCATGGCAGGGTGTACATTAAAGCTGGAGTACCAGACAAACCAGATGTACACCAGATATACGAGATTCCAAACTTGTGAAAACTAGAGGTATAACGATACGCGTATTCATACTGAACCGTTCGGTACGAGGCTTTCGGTTCGGTACGCATTACAAATCGAACGATTCAGAAAAATATTTTTATCCCTCTGGAGTCGACGGCATCGTCAGCGATGCAGAATATCTTTCTTGTCTATTTCAGTTCATAACTCGCTGAAATCTTATTATAGAAACATGAAAAAAACACTGACTAAATCCATAATCGGTCTTCTTTTCAAAACGTCCATTGCCGAAAATATTAAAGTTTTTTAAATTAGCTTAAATCGGCAAGATAGTAAACCATGTCACCTTACTTTGTTTTACCTGCATCGGGGGCGTGTAGTACCGCTCTCACCCGAAGATCGCTATTCACATTCTAAATAGCGCATATTCAAATCGCATTCGCAGAAACATTCCAGTCAGAGCCATAAAAAGTGAGGAGGGACATGGCCAGGTGACAATGGCTCATTCATACACATGAAAGTTGCTACATATTCAATGAAAGGAGTCAAATAGTGACATGAGTTCAGTTTTTCTTATTTATTTATCCAACTGAATGTTGCAACTATAGACATCTTCATGTAGCCAAGACTTTGTTGCTCAGATATCTTGGATCAAAATAAACTGCCAGCATTGCTTACTATGTACTTTTATTATGCAATTATTCCAAGCTGCATTTTGCAATGTCTATACTTTGATGTCAAATTACAAACTTAACACAAATCTGACATGTTAACAAAATACATTAAGATTAAGATGAGTTTAATGCCAAAACAAATATATACTGTAAGAAATAATTTATTTGCCATGAATTAAGTTCATGATATTGAATGAAATGTGTGATCATGCCCCAATCAGTGAAAGTGTGTTCCCTACCCCTAGACTCCAGAGGGTTATATTTGAAAAAAATAAAAGAGAATAAAGTGTGTAAAATATGTTTTCAGTGCTACTACGCTCAACAAGGCAGCCCAAACGACGTGACAGGCAACGTGCTGACTGCCCCTCCCACCCCCAAACACTACTCCAGTCAGTCAGGTATTTGCTGCACTAGCTCGTTGCAAAATGGCTAGTAACGTTAATGCAAGTATCACACCAGAAATAGAGGATCCTCCTATAATCAACAGGTCTGAAGTTTGGGAGCACTTTGGTTTCCCTGTAAGTTATGAGGATGATGGCAAGAGAGTAGTGGATAAAATGTGGACACACTCATCTTTCTGGGGGGGAAAAAAAAAACTTAAATTGATTGAAACAGAGTTCCATATAAAAACAAAATTGTTCTTTTCTTTCTATTAGTTTATAACTACTACAAAGGTACATAAAAAAAAATTTTTATCAGGAGCTTTTTGGTTTTGGTTATAAAGGAGGTTTTGTTTTATTTGCTGCTAAAAAGAAACCTCAGAAGATGGGTGAAGAATAGCTTCATCATTGTTTAAAGTGAAAGAAAAAAACAAGATCATTCGAACCGAACCGTTATTTTTGTGAACCGTTACACCCCTAGTGAAAACTGAACACTAGCAAACAAACAGGTTTTTATATGAGCATTTAACTAAATACTAATATATTATAGAAATATATTATAAACACTAATTAAGATGACCATGCTAAATGAATTGGAAGCTGCAAATAAGTAGCTAACTTAGGCCATGTGTGCCTTTGCCATTAGTTCGGGCAACATGGACGACCATGTGCAAGAAACACAAGGACAACAAAAGCAGCAAACGTACTGAGAAAGCGCAGTAGTGATCCATAGCTCCGCCCACTGCCCATTCCAATTAGCACACATTTGCATGTTGTGAACTTGAAACTGAAAAAGCAAACTAGGAAATGAGAAGTAAAATTAGAAAATGAAGTTTGTTAATTTAAAAAAATTTAAATTTAAAAGTTAAAATTTAAATGCAAATGGTGCTGTGTCATTTTCATTTTGACTTTTGTACAAGGACTTCTGAATCTGAATGGCAAAGTGGAGACTGTATTTTCATTTTATCATTTTTATTTTCTTGCAGAAAATACCTCCCATACTCAGGCCCAGAGAAGTTGACAGGATTTCTGGATCATTACATATGGCTTCTTCTTTGCTTCAGCCTCAAGCTAAGAAGAATAAGGGGGAACATAATCCAGATATATAAGATTCTAACAGGTCTGGATGCTGTTCAGCCAAATAGTTACTTCAATATTAGTTTAAATACTAGAACTCGTGGCCATAGATGGAAATTGGTAGGAGAGCATTTTAAAATGGATTTCAGAAAGCACTTCTTCACACAGTGTGTAGAGTATGGAATAGTCTTCATGTTAGTGTAGAGCTACTCGTTGAGTCCTCCCCAAACGAGCTTCATGGGCCGAATGGCCTCCTCTCGTTTGTAAATTTCTTATGTTCTTATGGTAGAATTTCATCCTGCATTTGTGGATGCAGTGACGAACTGTGTTCACAGACAATGGTTTTCAGAAGTGTTCCTGAGCCCAAGCAGTGATTTCCACTACAGAATCGTGTCTATTTTTAATGCAGTAACACTGAAGACCCGCAGATCACAGCTATCCAATATTGGTTTTTTGCCTTGTCCCTTGCGAACAAAGATTTCTCCAGATTCTCTGAATCTTTCAATGATATTATGTATCGTGGATGATGAAACCCCCAAATTCTATGCAATATTACGTCAAGGAACATTATTCTTATATTGTTGCACTATTTGCCCATGCAGTCTTTGTCACAGAGTGGTGAACCTCTCTCCCCCCATCTGCACTGCACAGACAATCTGCCTCTCTGGAACTGCAGACGCCGCTCCGATCCGTCTATCCAGCTCCCGATCTCGCCTACCCTCACTCGTGAACAAGACCCCGAGATACTTAAACTCCTCCACTTAAGGCAGTACGTCTTCCCCAACCCGAAGAGGGCAAACCACCCGTTTCCGGCTGAGAACCATGGTCTCGGACTTGGAGGTGCTAATCCTCATCCCTGCCGCTTCGCACTCGGCTGCAAACCGCCCCAGTGCCTGCTGGAGATCCCCAGCAGATGAAGCCAACAGGACGACATCGTCTGCAAAAAGCAGCGAGGCAATCCTGAGGTCACCAAACTGGACACCCTCGACGCCTTGGCTGCGCCTAGAAATCCTGTCCATAAATATGATAAACAGGGCCGATGACAAAGGGCAGCCCTGGCGGAGCCCAACACGCACCTGGAACACGTCCGACTTATTGCCGGCAATGCGGACCAAGCTTCTGCTCCGTTCGTACAGGGACCGGATCGCCCACAACAGTGGACCCCGGACCCCATACTCTCGAAGCACCCCCCACAGAGCACCTCGGGGAACCCGGTCGTAAGCCTTTTCCAAATCCACAAAACACATGTAGACTGGATAGGCAAACTCCCAGGCCCCCTCCAGTACCCCTGCAAGGGTATAAAGCTGGTCCAGTGTTCCACGACCAGGACGAAAACCGCATTGTTCCTCCTGAATCCGAGATTCGACTATCGATCTCACCCTCCTCTCCAGTACCCTGGAATAGACCTTCCCAGGGAGGCTGAGAAGTGTGATCCCCCTGTAGTTGGAACACACCCTCCGGTCCCCTTTCTTAAATAAGGGGACCACCACCCCGGTCTGCCAATCCAGCGGCACTGTCCCTGACCTCCACGCACTGTTGAGAAGGCGTGTCAGCCACGACAGCCCTACAACATCTAGAGCCTTCAGGTACTCCGGGCGGATCTCGTCCACCCCCGGGCCCGGCCACCACGGAGTTGTTTAACCGCCGCGGCCACCTCAGCCTCAGTGATGGGCAAGCCCCCCCCAGCACCCTCGGGCTCTGCGCCCTCAGATGTCTCAAAGGCAGTATGCGTAGATGTATCTGAGGCAGGGTTGAGGAGGTCCTCAAAGTATTCCTTCCACCTCCGGATGATGTCCCCAGGTGAGGTCAACAGCCCCCTCCCCCCCCCCACTATAAATAGTAGGAACCAGGAGCTGCTTCCCCCTCCTGATACTCCGTATGGTTTGCCAGAACCTTTTTGAGGCCGACCGAAAGTCACTTTCCATGGCCTCACCGAACTCCTCCCACGCCCGGGTTTTTGCTTCTGCGACCGCCCGAGCCGCGTTCCGCCTGGCCCGCCGGTACCCGTCAGCTGCCTCCGGAGACCCCCGGGCTAATAATTCCCGGTAAGCCGCCTTCTTCAGCTTCACGGCCCCCCTCACCTCTGGTGTCCACCATCGGGTATGGGGGTTACCGCCACGACAGGCACCGACCACCCTGCAGCCACAGCTCCGTACGGCCGCTTCCACAATGGAGGTCCGGAACAGTGTCCATTCGAACTCAATGTCCCCTACCTCCCCCGGCATGCAGTCGTAATTCTGCCAGAGGCACGAGTTAAAGCTCCAGCGAACAGGAGCCTCTGCCAGATGTTCCCAGCAGACCCTCACTATACGCTTGGGCCTACCAGGTCTGACCGGCTTCCTCCCCCGCCACCTGAGCCAACTCATCACCAGGTGGTGATCAGTTGACAGCTCTGCCCCTCTCTTTACCCGAGTGTCCAAGACGGAGGGCCGCAGATCAGTTGATACGATTATAAAATCGATCATCGACCTGTAGCCCCGGGCATGTTCGTACCATGTCCACTTATGGACACCCTTATGCTCGAACATGGTGTTCGTTATGGACAAACCATGCATTGCACAGAAGTCCAATAACAGAACACCACTCGAGTTCAGATCAGGGAGGCCGTTCCTCCCAATCACCCCCTTCCAGGTCACACTGTCATTGCCCACGTGAGCGTTGAAGTCCCCCAGCAAAACGATGGAATCCCCCCGCGGCACACCAAATAGCATACCGCTAAGGGAATCCAAGAAGGCCGGGTACTCCGAACTGACATTCGGCGCATAAGCGCAGATGACAGTCAGAGACCTATCCCCGACCCGAAGGCGCAGGGAAACAGTCCTCTCGTTCACCGGGGTAAACTCCGATGTTAATGCACCGAGCTGTGGGGCCACCAATAGCCCTACCCCAGCCCGGCGTCGCTCACCCGCCGCAACTCCAGAGTAAAAGAGCGTCCAGCCCCTCTCCAGGAGATTGGTTCCAGAACCCAAGCTATGTGTTGAGGTGAGCCCGACTATATCTAGTCGATACCTCTCAACCTCACGCACAAGCTCAGGCTCCTTCCCCACAGAGAGGTGACATTCCATGTCCCGAAAGCCAGTTTTGTCAGCCGGGGATCGGACCCCCAGGGATCCACAATGCACCGAACCCCTGACATTCCCCTTGCGGGTGGTGGGCCCACCTGGGGACAGTCCCGCGTGCCTCTTTCGGGCTGTGCCTGGCCGGGCCCCACGGGCCAAGGCCCGGCCACCAGGCGCTCGCCAACGGCCCCCTCCCCCAGGCCTGGCTCCAGGGTGGGGCCCCGGTGACCCTAGTCCGGGCGAGGGAAACGGGACTTTGATCCCAACCCTACACCACAAGACTCTTAAACAGTTTTTACACTACGGCTATCACTACCCTGCATGCTGCTATGAAGTCACTCAAACAAAGATTTGGGAATGACAATTATTTATCAATCATTTTGTTATAACAATTATTTACTTTATTACTAGGTGTTTTTTTTTTTATTCTCTTTTAGTTAATTTATCTTAATTTATCTAGTTTATTTTTTTAAGATGGGAGCTTTTTTTAAGTGGGTACAATGACAATTTCTAGGAATCTATCTAAAATTCCATATTATGCACATGCAATTCTTACATCGCAAGGACCAAGACAGTCAGCTGGGATGAAATCAAGCTTTTTCATACCTTCATACTGTCCAGACATTACAGCATTTTAGTCAACAAAAGCGAGAAAGCATAACAATTTAATGATTGTAACTTCTCATGATTTCAAGGTTCTCCGAGACAATCAAAATCATTTTCATCCTTGCTCCTACATAAACTTGAGAAATTTATGTTGAACTCCTTTTTTGCTTCATAAATAACCCAATATTTATTACAACAAAATCACACTGCGATATCTGAAAATACTGCAATAGTGCACTGTCCTAGTACAATGGTATAACTTTATTTGTCATGTCATCCTAATCTTGTTGTAGTTGTTTTTCTGATTTAAGCTTGGGTCTTATTTTAATAAGACTACCACCAAAATTTTTCAAAATCTCTCCTTGAGAAGGAAGATGGTTAAAAACCTGTTGATGTCTTGAAGAAATTTCACATTGTTTTCTTAACTTCTCAACTGTTTTTCAGCAAGAAGTTTCTCTCACCTTGTGTTCAGCACACAGGAAGCTCAAACTTTGTTTCATAAGCACATTGCATGAACATGCAACATCAAAGGTAGACCAAAGCAAATGAAGTCCACGAGGCTTTATAATTTAAAGGTGTACAGATGAAATTATCATCAGATAGAATACACCTTACTGTGTGTAATCCCCTGATGAGGGGGAGAAAAAAAAAAACCCATAAAAATAGGGCACAAATGCGATTTAGTGATATCACTCCACTTTGGTCCACAGTACACCATAAAAACCCAGAGTAGCTATCCAAAAATCCAAAGTAGCTAATCCCTGGCAAGTTAGGACAGTGTTTCCCCTACCATTATATTAGGTGGGCGCCCCACCCCGCCCCGCCCCGCCAACAGCACCTCCCACCCCCCCTTGAAGGTCAAGTTAATTTTATTTAATTTTATTCTCTATATAGTGCCAGATCACAACAGAAGTCATTTAAGGTTACCTTTCCTATACAACAGGTCAATACATTGTCCTTTTATTAAACAAACTAAATAGTAGGGATGTAAATCACAGCTTTCCTTGCGATACAATACAATATCGAATCGATCCAGTTCGATTTAGGGGTTAGTAGTCGAAATGATGAAATTTCACACATTTCAATGAATTAAAAAGGGCAAATATAATTAGCATTTTATCATATTTTATTGGGAACTGTAAACAAAATCTAGTGTTTTGTTTTGTTTTCTGTGGTTTCCGTTACAAATGGTCAACCACAGTCTGAATCTATTAAATGGAAAATTCCCAAAATAAGTTTTGAATTGTGCGCCATTCTGAGCAGCATAATGAAACCTCATGCCAACCCAGGACTTAAGACCAAATCCATCATTGCCCAAATAGTAGTAGCAAATCCAAAACCCGAACTGGAAATTGTGAAAACATTAGTCATATGCATATATGGAGACATTTGCAAGCTTTTGCCATATTTTTTCCACACAGTTGGATATTTAAGTAGCTGGTGGATGAGAGAGAAAGAGGGGGGCAGGGGCTGGGGGGAAGTTGCTGGGAGTGGTATGGAAAGCGCAAACTAGCCAAGGACCCAGCAAGTGCAAAAAGCGATTTGCACATTTAAAAAAAAAATATCACACAAACTAACCCGAAAACTACCCGAAGACAAAGTTGAACATAAAAAACTGACCCAGCCCGAAACCCAACACTTTTCTTCGGGGCCCGTCAGGTGGGGGTCGAGTTGCAGACCTCTAATCCAAGCTGTATCTGTATATGCTACCTGTCTATTAGACAGAGAACACATTCACATAACTTTTATTGCAGAATATTATTAGAATTGCTATGTTATTATTATTGTTTTTAATCTATTATTGTGGCTAACATAAATTAAACTTTATTATGGGTCTGTAAAAACGTAGTACATGTAAGGTCTGGCACAATCCTCAATTGCAG